>NC_080075.1:27656583-27956583 GCF_949987535.1 Balaenoptera acutorostrata | reverse complement strand
TGTAGTGTCCTTGTTTGTCCCTTGTAATCATCTTTATTTTAAAGTCTATGTTGTTTGATATGAGAATTGCTATTCCAGCTTTCTTTTGATTTCCATTTGCATGGAATATCTTTTTCCATCCCCTCACTTTCAGTCTGTATGTTTCCCTAGGTCTGAAGTGGGTCTCTTGTAGACAGCATATATACAGGTCTTGTTTTTTTGTCCAGTCAGCCAGTCTATGTCTTTTGGTTGGAACATTTAATCCAGTTACATTTAACATAATTATTGATATGTATGTTCCTATTACAATTTTCATAATTGTTTTTAGTTTGTTATTGGAGGTCTTTTCCTTCTCTTGGTTTTGCTGCCTAGAGAAGTTCCTTTAGCATTTGCAGTAAAGCTGGTTTGGTGGTGCTGAATTTTCTTAGCTTTTGCTTGTCTCTAAAGGTTTTAATTTCTCCGTCAAATATGAATGAGATCCTTGCTGGGTAGAGTAATCTTGGTTGTACGTTTTCCCCCTTCATGACTTTAAATATGACCTGCCATTCTCTTCTGGTTTGCAGTGTTTCTGCTGAACGATCAGCTGTTAACCTTATGGGGATTCCCTTATGTGTTATTTGTTGTTTTTCCCTTGCTGCTTTTAATATTTTTTCTTTGTATTTAATTTTTGAAAGTTTTATTAATATGTATCTTGGCATGTTTCCCCTCGGATTTATCCTGTATGGGACTCTCTGTGCTTCCTCGACTTGATTAACTATTTCCTTTCCCTTACTAGGGAAGTTTTCAACTAGAATCTCTTCAAATATTTTCTCAGTCCCTTTCTTTTCCTCTTCTTCTTCTGGGACCCCTATAATTCGAATGTTGGTGCATTTAATGGTGTCCCAGAAGTCTCTGAGACTGTCCCCAATTCTTTTCTTTCCTTTTTTTCTTTTTTCTGCTCTGCAGTCGTTAATTCCACTATTTTATCTTCCAGGTCACTTATCCCTTCTTCTGCATCAGTTACTCTGCTATTGATACCTTCTAGATAATTTTTAATTTCATTTATTTTGTTGTTCCTCACTGTTTGTTTGCTCTTTAGTTCTCCTAGGTCCTTGTTAAACATTTCTTGTATTTTCTCCATTCAATTTCCAAGATTTTGGATCATGTTTACTATCATTATTCTGAATTCTTTTTCAGGTAGACTGCCTATTTCATCTTCATTTGTTAGGTCTGGTGTGTTTTTACCTTGCTCCTTCATCTGCTGTGTGTTTGTCTGTCTTCTCATTTGCTTAACTTACTGTGTTTGGGGTCTCCTTTTCACAGGCTGCAGGTTCATAGTTTCCATTGTTTTTGGTGTCTGCGCCCAGTGGCCAAGTTTGGTTCATTGAGTTGTGTAGGCTTCCTTGTGGAGGGGACTAGTGCCTGTGTTCTGGTGGATGAGGCTGGATCTTGTCTTTCTGGTGGGCATGTCCACGTCTGGTGGTGTGTTTTGGGGTGTCTCTGGCCTTATTATGATTTTAGGCAGCCTCTCTGCTAATGAGTGGGGTTGTGTTCCTGCCTTGCTAGTTGTTTGGCATAGGGTGTCCTGCACTGGAGCTTGCTGGTCGTTGAGTGGAACTGGGTCTTGATATTGAGATGGAGATCTCTGGGAGATTTTTGCCGTTTGATATTACATGGAGCTGGGAGGTCTTTTGTGGACCAATGTCCTTAACCTGGCTCTCCCACCTCAGAGGCACAGGCCTGACACCATTTGGGAGGTCTGAGGTTTTCTGCCAGTGTTCAGTAGGTGTTCTGTAGGAGTCGTTCCACATGTAGATGTATTTCTGATATATTTTTTGGGAGCAAGTTGATCTCCACATCTTACTCTTCCGCCATCTTGAAACTCCTCCCATACAACATATTACAGTCTCTGACAACAATTATTTTTGTCTGAAGGCCTGTTCTAGGTCTGTGAAAGTATTTTAGTCTCAAAGGGATAAGAAATTAAAGATAATAAATGGAGAATTGCATGCAGGAAAAGGAACCTTAAAGGCTGACCTTCCCCAAATTTTTTGATTGAACTTTTTTTTTTTTTTTTTTTTTTTACATTGAGCTGCAATGGCTGTTTGCATATTTTGGAGACTAATCCTTTGTCAGTTACTTCATTTGCAAATATTTTCTCCCATTCTGTGGTTGTCTTTTCTATTTGTTGATGGTTCCTTTTGCTGTGCAAAAGCTTTTAAGTTTATTTAGATCCCATTTGTTTATTTTTGTTATTATTTTCATCACTCTAGAGGGTGGTTCAAAAAAGATGTTGCTGTGATTTATGTCAAAGAGTGTTCTGCCTATGTTTTCTTCTAAGAGTTTTACATTGTCTGGTCTTACATTTAGGTCTTTAATCCATTTTGAGTTTAGTTTTTTGTATGGTGTTAGGGAGTGTTCTAATTTCATTCTTTTACATGTAGCTGTCCAGTTTTCCCAGTACCACTTATTGGAGAGACTGTCTTTTCTCCATTGTATATCCTTGCCTCCTTTGTCATAGATTAGGTGACCATATGTGTGTGGGTTTATCTCTGGGCTTTCTATCCTGTACCATTGATCTATATTTCCGTGTTTGTGTCAGTACAATACTGTCTTGATTACTGTATCTTTGTAGTATAGTCTGAAGTCAGGGAGTCTGATTCCTCTAGCTCTGTTTTACTTTCTCAAGATTGTTTTGGCTATTTACAGCTTTTCTGTTTCCATACAAATTGTAAATTTTTTTTATATATTTATTTTTGGCTGTGTTGGGTCTTCGTTTCTGTGCGAGGGCTTTCTCTAGTTGCAGCAAGTGGGGGCCACTCTTCATTGCGGTGTGCGGGCCTCTCACTATCGCTGCCTCTCTTGTTGCGGAGCACAGGCTCCAGATGCACAGGCTTAGTAGTTGTGGTTCACTGGCCCAGCTGCTCCGCAGCATGTGGGATCTTCCCAGATCAGGGCTTGAACCCGTGTCCCCTGCATTGGCAGGCAGATTCTCAACCACTGCACCACAAGGGAAGCCCAAATTTTTTGTTTTTGTTGTTCTAATACTTTGAAAAATGCCATTGGTAATTTGATAGGGATTGCATTGAATCTGTGGATTACTTTGGGTAGTACAGCCATTTTAACAATATTGATCCTTCCAATACATGGTATATCTCTCCATCTGTTTGCATTATTTTTGATTTCTATTATCAGTGTTTTATAGTTTTGTGAGTACAGGTGTTTTGTCTCGTTAGGTAGGTTTATTCACAAGTATTTTATTCTATTTGTTGCAATGGTAAATGGGAGTGTTTCCTTAATTTCTCTTTCTGAGCTTTCATCATTAGAGTACAGGAATGCAAGAGATTTCTGTGCATTAACTTTGTGTCCTGCAACTTTACTAAATTCATTGATTAGCTGTGGTAGTTTTCTGGTAGCATCTTTAGGATTTTCTATATATATAGTATTATGTCATCTGTGAACAATGACAGGTTTACTTCTTCTTTTCTAATTTGTTTTCCTTTTATTTCTCTTTTTTTCTCTGATTGCCATGGCTAAGACTTCCAAAACTATGTTAAATAAAAGTGGAGAGAGTGGACATCCTTGTCTTGTTCCTGATCTTGGAGGAAAACTTTCAGTTTTTCACCATTAAGAATGATGTTTGCTGTGGGTTTGTCATACATGGCCTTTTTTATGTTGAGGTAGATTACCTCTATGCCCACTTTCTGGAGAGTTTTTATTATAAATGAGTGTTGAATTTTGTCAAAAGCTTTTTTTGAATCTATTGAGATGATCATATGCTTTTTATTCTTAATTTGTTAATATGGTGTATCACACTGATTAATTTGTGTGTATTGAAGAATCCTTGCATCCCTGGGATAAATCCCACTTGATCGTGGTGTATGATCCTTTTAATGTATTGTTGGATTCTGTTTGCTATTATTTTTTTGAGGATTTTTGCATCTATATTCTTCAGTGATACTGGTCTGTAATTTTCTTTTTTTGTGATATATTTATCTGGTTTTGGTATCAGGGTGATGGTGGCCTCATAGAATGAGTTTGGGTGTGTTCCTCCCTCTGCAATTTTTTGGAAGAGTTTAAGAAGCAAAGGTGCTAACTCTTCTCTAAATGTTTGAGAATTCGCCTGTGACGTCCTCTGGTCCTGGACTTTTGTTTAAGGGAAAAAAAATTTTTAATTTATTTTATTTATTTATTTTTGGCTGCATTGGGCTTTTGTTGCTGTGTGTGGGCTTTCTCCAATTGTGGTGAGTGGGGGCTACTCTTGGTTATGGTGCGCAGGCTTCCCATTGTGGTGGCTCCTCTTTGTTGTTGAGCATGGGCTCTAGGTGTGTGGGATTCAGTAGTTGCAGCATGCAGGCTCCGTGCTTGTGGCTCGGGGGCCCTAGAGCACAGCCTCCATGGTTGTGCCACATGTGCTTAGTTGCTCTGCAGCATGTGGGATCTTCCCAGACCAGGGCTCGAACCTGTGTCCCCTGCATTGGCAGGCAGATTCTTAACCACTGCGCCACCAGGGAAGCCCTACTGGAAGATTTTAATTACAGTTTCAATTTCATTACTTGTGATTGGTATGTTCATATCTTCTAATTCTTCCTTGTTCATTTTTGGAAGGTTGTACTTTTCTAAGAATTTTTCCATTTCTTCCATGTTGTCCATTCTATTGGCATAGTGTTGCTTGTGTAGTCTCTTATGATCCTTTGTATTCCTGCATTGTCAGTTATAATTTCTCCATTTCATTTCTAATTTTATTGATTTGAATTCTATCCCTTTTTTCTTGATGCATCTGGTTAAAGGTTTATCAATTTTTTTTATGTTCTCAGAGAATCAACTTTTAGTTTTATTGATGTTTGCTATTGTTTTCTTCATTTCTATTTCATGTATTTCTGCTCTGGTCTTTATGATTTCTTTCCTTTTATTAACTTTGGGGTTTTTTTTTTTTTCATCTTTCTCTAGTTACTTTAGGTGTAAGGTTAGATTTTTTATTTGAGACTTTTCTGGTTTCTTGAGGTGAGATTGAATTGCTATAAACTTCCCTCTTAGAATTGCTTTTACTGTGTCCCATAGGTTTTGGGTTTTCATGTTTTCATTGTCATTTGTTTCTATGTACTTTTTGATTTCTTCTGTGATCTCTTAGTTATTTAGTAGCATAATATTTAGCCTCCATTTGTTCGTGTTTTTTACAGTTTTTTTTCCTGTAATTGATTTCTAATCTCATAGAGTTGTGGTCAGAAAAGATTCTTGATATGATTTCAGTTGTTTTAAATTTACCAAGGCTTGATCTGTGACCCAAGATGTGATCTATCTTGGAGACTGTTCCATGTGCACTTGAGAAGAAAGTGTATTCTACCACTTTTGGGTGGAATGTTCTATAAATATCGATTAAATCTATTTGGACTGTTGTGTCATTTAAAGCTTGTGTTTCTTTGTTTATTTTCTCTCTGGATGATGTCTATTGATGTAAGTGGGGTGTTAAAGTCCCCCACTATTATTGTGTTACTGTTGATTTCCCCTTTTATGACTATTAGCATTTGCCTTATATATTGAGGTGCTTCTATGTTGGGTGCATATATATTTACAATTGTTATATCTTCATTTTTGATTGATCCCTTGATCATTATGTAGTGTCCTTTCTCTTACAACAGTCTTTATTTTAAAGTCTATTTTTTCTGATATGAATATTGCTACTCCATCTTTCTTTTGATTTCCATTTGCATGGAATATCTTTTTTCCATCCCCTCACTTTCTGTCTGTATGTGTCCCTAGGACTGAAATGGGTCTCTTGTAGACAGATTATATACAGGTCTTATTTTTGTATCCATTCAGCCAATCTGTGTCTTTTGGTTGGAGCACTTAATCTATTTACTTTCAAGATAATTATTGATATGTATGTTCCTATTGCTATTTTCTTAATTGTTTTGTGTTTGTTTTTGTGGGTCTTTTTCTTCTCTTGTGTTTCCCACTTAGAGAAGTTCCTTTAGCATTTGTTGGAAAGTTGGTTTTGTGGTGCTGAATTCTCTTAGCTTTTGCTTGTCTGTAAAGCTTTTCATTTCTCTGTTGAAGCTGAGTGAGATCCTTGCTGGGTAGTGTAATCTTGGTTGTAGGATTTTCCCTTTCATCACTTTCAATATATCCTGGCACTCCCTTCTATCCTACAGAGTTTCTGCTGAAAAATCAGCTGATAACCTTATGGGAATTCTCTTTTATATTATTTGTTGCTTTTCCCTTGCTGTTTTTAATATTTTTTCCCTTGAATTTATGTTTTTTAGTTTGATTAATATGTGTCTCAGTGTGTTTCATCTTGGGTTTATGCTGTATGGGACTCTCTGTGGTTCCTGGACCTGTGTGGCTATTTCCTTTCCCATGTCAGGGAAGTTTTTGACTATAATCTCTTCAAATATTTTCTCAGATCCTATTTCTTTCTCTTCCTCTTCTGGGACCCCTATAATTCGAATGTTGTTGAATTTAATTTGTCCCAGAGGTCTCTGAGACTGTCCTCATTTCTTTTCAGTCTTTTTTCTTTATTCCATTCCATGGCAGTTATTTTCACCATTCTATCTTCCAGTTCACTTATCTGTTCTTCTGCCTCAGTTATTCTGCTATTGATTCCTTCTAGTGTATTTTTCATTTCAGTTACTGTGTTGTTCATCACTGTTTGTTTGTTGTTTAGTTCTTGTAGGTCCTTGTTAAACATTTCTTTTATTTTCTCAATTCATGCCTCCATTTCTATTTCTATTTGGATCATCTTTACTATTGTTACTCTGAATTCTTTTTCAGGTATGTTGCCTATTTCCTCTTCATTTATTTGCTCTTGTAGGATTTTACCTTAATCCTTCATCTGTAACATATATTTTGGTCATCTCATTTTTTTGATGGGTGGGGCTGTGTTCCTATCTTGCTGATTGTTTGGCCTGAGGCATCCGCCACTGGAGTTTGCAGGCAGTTGGATGGAGGCAGGTCTTGTTGCCGAGATGAGGACCTCTGAGAGAGCTCACACTGACTAATATTCCTGGGGCCTGAAGATCTCTGTTAGTCCAGTGGTTTGGACTCGGCGCTCCAACCACAGGTGCTCAGGTCTCCTCTATGATAATTATGTCAATGGTTTGTCTCATACATTGTGGGTTTTTTCCCTCACTTTGTCATTTGCCAAACTCTCTCATGGAGTTTCCTGACATACAGTATTTAACAAATATATATATACCTGTATCTATATCTAAGTTTATACTCAAACCAGCCATCTCTTTCATTTTAGTTTTGTCTTGAGTGTTATTTTTTGAAAGCTTTCACTCCTTTCCAATTTATTTGGAATTTATATTCGTTTTAAGATGTGAGAAAGAAACACATTTTTATGATTAGTGCAGAGTTTCACCAGAATATATATCATGGACAATATTTCTGTGGGATGTTACCAGGGGTTAGTCAAAAGAAGGATTCTATGATCAAGTAAATTTGGGAAACACAAAGTTTAAACACAACCATCAGGTTTCTTTACTGCAAAATTATCAGAGTGGAGCCTATTCATTACAATATTATTTGAAATAGCAAAACACTAGGAGCACTCCAAATATAAATCAATATCATGCCAGATAAATAAGTTATGTTTTTTCTATACAACGTAATACTATGCAGCTGTAAAGAAAACAATGAGACTATTTGCTCAATACTAAGGGGAAAGGATATCTGAGTTAAACTGTAAGTGGAAAAAATAAGAATACAGTATGTTATATATGACACTTTGTGTAAAGAAAGGAGACAATTAGAATATATAGTCAAACCCTTTTAGATAAGCTGAAAGGAACTTTGGAAAGCTCACAAGAAACTAAGAACAAAACAGATGGAGAGATATACCATGTTCTTGGATTGGAAGAATCAATATTGTAAAAATGACTATACTACCCAAAGCAATCTACAGATTCAATGCAATCCCTATCAAATTACCAATGGCATTTTTTTAAAGAACTAGAACAAAAAAATCTTAAAATTTGTATGGAGACACAAAAGACCCCGAATAGCAAAAGCAGTCTTCAGGGAAACAAACAGAGCTGGAGGAATCAGACTCCCTGACTTCAGACTATACTACAAAGATACAGTAATCAAGACAATACAGTACTGGCACAAAAAAGAGAAGTATAGATCAATGGAATAGGATAGAAAGCCCATAGATAAACCCACGCACCTATGGTCAACTAAACTATGACAAAGGAGGCAAGGATATACAATGGAGAAAAGACAGTCTCTTCAAAAAGTGGTGCTGGGAAAACTGGACAGCTACATGTAAAAGAATGAAATTAGAATACTCCCTAACACCATACACAAAAATAAACTCAAAATGGATTCAAGACCTAAATGTAAGACTGGACACTATAAAACTCTTAGAGGAAAACATAGGCAGAACACTCTTTGACATAAATCACAGCAAGATCCTTTTTGATCCACCTCCTAGAGTAATGGAAATAAAAACAAAAATAAACAAATGGGACCTAATGAAACTTAAAAGCTTTTGCACAGCAAAGGAAACTACAAACAAGACGAAAAGACAACCCTCAGAATGGGAGAAAATATTTGAAAATGAATCAATGGACAAAGGATTCATCTCCAAAATATATAAACATCTTCATGCAGCTCAATATTAAAAAAAACAAATAACCCAATCAAAAAATGGGCAGAAGACCTAAATAGAGATTTCTCCAAAGAAGACATATAGTTGGCCAAGAAGCACATGAAAAGCTGCTCAACATCACTAATTATTAGAGAAATGCAAATCAAAATTACAATGAGGTATCACCTCACACCAGTTAGGATTGGCATCATCAGAAAATCTACAAACAAGAAATGCTGGAGAGGGTGTGGAGAAAAGGGAACCCTCTTGCACTGTTGGTGGGAATGTAAAATGATACAGCCACTATGGAGAACAGTATGGAGGTTCCTCTAAAAAGTAAAAATAGAATTACCATATGACCCAGCAATCCCACTACTGGGCATATAACCAGAGAACACCATAATTCAAAAAGACACATGCACCCCAATGTTCATTGCAGCACTATTTACAATAGCCAGGTCATGGAAGCAACCTAAATGCCCATTGACAGAGGAATGGATAAAGAAGATGTGGTACATATATACAATGGAATATTACTCAGCTGTAAAAAGGAATGAAATTGGGTCATTTGTAGAGACGTGGATGGATGTAGAGGCTGTCATATAGAGTGAAGAAAGTCAGAAAGAGGAAAACAAATGTAGTATATTAATGCATATATGTGGAACCTAGAAAAATGGTACAGATGAACCGGTTGGCAGGGCAGAAATAGAGACACAGATGTAGAGAACAAACATATGGACACCAAGGGGAGAAAGTGGCAGGGTAAAGGTGGTGCTGTGATGAATTGGGAGATTGGGATTGACATATATACACTAATATGTATAAAATGTATAACTAATAAGAACCTGCTGTATAAAAAAATAAATTAATTAAAATTTAAAAATTCAAAAGAAACTAAGAACAGTGGTTAGAGGGAGAAATCTTTTTTCTGATTACTTTTTACACTTACTGGTTTTTAAACCACATGAATATATTACATAAAAAAGTAAATTTAAAAATTTAAAAATGGAAAGCCTCTTAGAGGCTTCAGTACACTAATGCAATTTTGACTCTCTAAGTTGTGGGTAGCTGTGAGTTATGTGGTTACCCACAATCATTACTTATAAAGTCATTCAAGTTACAAAATCCTACAGAATTTGGGGTTCTCAGGTTTCCAAAAAAAATTTATGGAAAAATCATTTCAGAATTCACATGTTATCTGTAGCGTATACTATATACAAAACTTTATATTCTTGGGTTTCTGTGTGTGTGTATGCATGTGTCTGTGTGTGTGTGTGTGTTTGTATGTGTGTGTGATTTCTATTCTGTTTTTTATTGATCAATTCTATCCTCAGTACTGAGTATTTTCATATCTGAAAGAGCAAGTCACTTCTTATATTTCTTTTTTATTTTGCTGATATCGAAATTAATTCTTCTCTTTCAACATTTTCTTGAACTATTTTAATCCATTTATTCTTTCAGATGATTTGCTTTATCAGCCATCTAAACATACTTGTTGGAATAGTTTGAGAAGAACTGATATCTTCATGGAATTACATAAAGACAGAAGGGCGTTTCCACCTTTTTGGCTATTGTGAATAATGCTGCTATGAACATTGGTGTACAAATTTAAAAAATATGTATATAGAAGGGAGATTGTTTCCTATATACCCTTAGATACTTTCCAGGTTTTGGATCATGTGAAATGTTTCTCAAATATTCTGTTATGGCATTCAGTAAAGTCTAAAATAGCATAATTTTTTTGTTTTTCTTCATATAATGCCTATTTCTTAATTTTCTGGGGTTTTGTTTGTTTCTGTTGTAAAGAAGATGTGTTATTCACTTTATTTTCTCAAGGATTATTGCTGATATAAACTATTTTTTTCTTTAATACATATTACATTTTAACAAATTTATTTTTGACATTTATTGAGAAAATATATACTTCTCTTTGACCAGTTCATTTGATAAAATAAAATAACAATTTCCTGATAACTTACTAACGTTATTGCTGGAAGAAGTCATGCTCAAAAAATAAAACATTGTTATTTTAATATAATTTTGAATTCCTTTGTGTGAATCTCTTATCTATAGTTGGAAATGGAATTGGCCTAAAGGTTTGTTTTTGGAGCTTAGTTTGTCAACTTTTTACATTTAGGTCATACCAAATGTGTATAATAAATTAGCAAGTTCTCCATATGGTTCTGAACTCATTAAGAGCTTATAAGATATTTGAAAGAAATTCTCTGCACAAATTTTGATTCCATTGCCTTTTATAAATGTAACTCTTGAACAGTATTTTCATTCTTCCCCTCTCAAGCTGCATTAATGTGATTTACAGTTTTGTAGAAAATTGTCCATTTAATCTTACATTCAATTACACTTTCAGGCCTGGTTGTGTTTTCTCTTTCGGTAAGGTCAGCTATCTCTGGAAATTTTTTTTTTTTTTTTTTTAAACATCTTTATTGAAGTATAATTGCCTTACAATAGTGTGTTAGCTTCTGCTTTATAACAAAGTGAATCAGTTATACATATACAATATGTTCCCATTTCTCTTCCCTCTTGCATCTCTGGAAATTTAACATGACAACACAAAGGAATCCCAAATTTGGTAGTCCCATCTTTTTCAGGCTTACACTTTCACCTCCAAATTAGGGGTTGCCATATGTATTGCACATAACTTCCCATGGTGGCTACTGCCTCCTCTTTGTCTCTGTCTGTGCAATATCTACCAGAAAGGTAGTGAAATTTCTCGCATTTTTATGGCAACCTCCATAGTTTCTGCATTAATGTAGGCTTTTCCTTCTCCTTCTCCTTCTTTTTTTTTTTTTACTTTATTTACTGTAATTTTTTTTGTCTGAGAGTCAGGGTTAAAGGCTTGTTTTTATGCAACCACTTTTCCCTGAAATACCAATGTACTTTTCATTATCAGTTTAACTGCTTTCCATCAACAGCAGTGACAATACTAGGAGTGATGGGCTATATAAATGTAGTGGGTGTCGGGGAGGAGATTAATCATAGAAGCTAGCATAAACAGTCCTGGAACCACAAATATGCTGACACCCTTTTGGCAAGGCCTGGAGCAGCTTGGTAAAGGATCCATACTTGTTTTTCATTTGTGAAATAATCAAGAATGTGGAAAATTGGGGAAGTAAACTGCAGGTACTTTTTCTAATATTCTTTTTTCCTTCTTATTCTCCACCAATTAGTCAATTTTTAATTTTCATTATTATTAATGAAACTAAAGGATATGTATAAATGTAAATATTTCAGCTAAGATGGTGGGACATGACATACAAAAGACAAAATGCTATAAATAAAGATAGTCTTCTGTTTCAATTGGTACTAATAAAGAATTATATTAGAGGACCTCCCTGGTGGTGCAGTGGTTTAGAATACACCTGCCAGACGTAGCGAATGGACTTTAGGACACAGGGAGGGGGAAGGGTAAGCTGGGACGAAGTGAGAGAGTGGCAGTGACATATATACACTATCAAATGTAAAATAGATAGCTAGTGGGAAGCAGCTGCATAGCATAGGGATATCAGCTCAGTGCTTTGTGACCACCTAGAGGAGTGGGATAGGGAAGATGAGAGGGAGACACAAGAGGGAGGGGATATGGAGATATATGTATATGTATAGCTGATTCACTTTGCTATACAGCAGAAACTAACACAACATTGTAAAGCAATTATACTCCAATAAAGATGCTTAAAAAAAAAAAAGAATCTGCCTGCCAATGTAGGGGACACGGGTTGGAGCCCTAGTCTTGGAAGATCCCACATGCCACAGAGCAACTAAGCCCCTGTGCCACAACTACTGAGCCTGTGCTCTAGAGCCCGTGAGCCACAACTACTGAGCTTGCATGTCACAACTACTGAAGCCCATGCACCTAGAGCCCATGCTCTGCAACAAGAGAAGCTACCACAATGAGAAGCCCGTGCACTGCAATGAAGAGTAACCCCCACTCGCCACAACTAGAGAAAGCCCGAGGGCAGCAACGAAGACCCAATGCAGCCAAAAATAAATAAATAAAATGAATAAATTTATACAAAATAAAAGAATTACATTAGAGTTAATATATCCACATTCATGTACACTTCCACAAAATCTCCAGGTAATTATAGTCATGAGTGATGCTGTTTTCTGACATAGTTTCCTTTCCCAGGACTATTGGTAATATTTGGAATTCAGATAAGCACATCTTACTTCATGCTAAAACTTTACCACAAAGTTATGTACAAAGAAGTTTAATTAACAGAAAATGACATATGACCAATATTAATAAATGATTCAGGGAAGCTGAAATTCCCCAGGCTGCCTAAATCTCATTCTTTGGGATGTAGTTCTCATTTTTCATCCCTATTACAGACATTTTCTTGGCCATATTGGTGAGCCCTCTGATAAAGAAATATTGGCTCATTCATCTTCCTTGTCCTCAGGGGTATTACCCCATAACCTTCCAGGGCCATGGCAACTTGACAGCTTGCATAGCATCCTCAAGAGTGGGCTTGGATCCAAATAATTTTGAAAGCTACTGAATTTGCATTTTGCAAAGCCAAATATTTCTTCTTTATACTTTAATTTTTCTTTTACTGTGCTTTTTTTCTCCATTGGGAAGAGTTACTTTTGGTTACCTGTGAAATTTTTCTTCCTCACCAGTCAATCACTCTACCATTATAGGACTTCCTAGGTAGTGTCACAGTTTCACGAGAGCAGTCACAGTTGCCAAGTTGCTAAAATTATGGCAGGACTCAATCACAAGCTATGACAATACTATATTAATAATGAACTCAAGTCTCCAGTTTCATGAATGTTATAATGTTAGAATAACATTCCATAACTGCAGATTGTAGACATAAACAGTGGATGGCAGAAGACATTGAACCTGTCCCTGCATGAATCTAGGGATGTAGCTAGAAGCAGCCTGCTTATGAAGTTTGCTGTTTTATCTTACTAGTCAGCTAAGGGAAATCACTGGAGTAATCAATTTTCAAAGAAGGAGATTAGTTAAAAAAACTATTATTTACATATGCACACACACATATATATTCACATCAAATTGTAGAAACATGTTTAATGACATAATAAATTCTTTATGATACGGTAAATGGCGGATTATAAGATGTAAATACAAATGACTCAAACTATGAAAAAAATTCAACCCCATTCCTAATAAGAGAAATGCATTTTCAACTTCAGTGGGCAAAAATCTAAAATCTTGACAATACAGTCTGGTGGCAAGGCTGTGGAGAAACAGAGACTTTCACACATTTGTGGTGGAAATGTAAATTAGTATGGAGGGCAAATATAAAAATTTGACTCAGCAATTCCATTTTTGGGATTTTTATGCTCCACATAGCCTTACATGATAAATGTAAAGGTTATTCGTGACAGCACTCCAATAGCAAAAGGCTGGAGACAATCCCAAGTCCACTAAAAGTGACTGGTTAAATAATATTGTACATTTATAACATGGAGTACTGTGTAGCTGAAAAAAAGAATAGAGAAGCTCTTCATGAACTGATATGAAAAGGTCTCTAAGACGTATTAAGTTAAATAAACAACAGGGTACAGAACGATGTGCATAATAAGCTACATTTTGTGTTACAAAAATGGAAACAATCTATATTTGTGTTGACCTGTAGGTACACAAGACACTTCAAAAGAAACTAAGAACAATATTTCCCTGGATGGGAATTCATCAAAATGTTAGAGCCTTTGTAAATGATGGGAATATGGGTGATAAAAGAAATTATAAGAATTTTCATTATACTCCATAATTTATTTATATTTTTAAATGCAAAATGAAGTTTTAAATGATTTTCCAGGAAGATGAACCAAGTCTATCTGTAGCATTTTGTAGCCCAGATGTACGTGCTTATGAATAATAGCAGCAAGGGATGAGTGCTGTGGAGAGTCTATGGGCTTGTTCTCTGGTTAACATTTGTCACATCCTTCCAGGGACAATAATTTGTCCTAACCCCCCTTAGACCAATTGGAAAAATTCCAAATGGGCTGACACATAGGAGTCAGCAAGGCAAAATGCAAGTAAACATGAGAATGAAATGGGGCCTATCCATACTTCGGCTTATTCAGAGATGAGTACTTTGAATGTCACCCCAGGCAGAGCCCACACTTCAGAAGATAATTTCTTATGGAGGGAATTTTGGGGTTATCCCAATGGAAGCAGTATCTTGAGAGCTTGTAAAAGCAAAAACCTTTGGATAGCATTTAATTTTAAGTTAAATAAAAATGAAACATAAATTCCAGAAAAAGTGCATAAGTCAAACTACTTGGTATTATGAGTAAATTTTAAGCAAACATTCATGCTACTACCATTGTGCTGGAGAAATATAATGCCATGTCCTCAGAAGCAACTCCTAGTGTTCCTTCTTGATCACATCCCTTTCTCTCCCTTGAAAGATAATCACAGTCTTCACTTTCATGGTGACTACTTCTTTGCTTGCAGTTGTAGTATTACCACCTTTCATTTTGCTTGTTTTAAAACCTTATTTACAAGAGCCATTTATGCTGCATGGAGCTACATTTTGTTCATTCTGTCAACTACGTAATATTCCATTGCATGCTTGTACCACATTTAAAATATCCATCTAACTGAAGATGGACATTTGGAGTATCTCCAGTTTAGGGCTTTAAGAATGATGCTGATATAAACAATATCTAGATGTATGTGGGTTCACAGCATGAGTTTTTCTAGGGTAATTAATTACCCCTGAGTGAAATTGCAGGGTTATGGAGGTATGAATAGTTTCTTCTTTTCTAGATACTACAAAATGTTTTCCAATGTGGTTTTATCAATGTATACTTTTAGCAGTCTACTAAGGTTCTTCACCAAAAGTTTTAAATGCTTAGTTTAGTCAGACTTCTGAACATTTGCTAGTCTAATAGGTGGATAGTAAGATCTCATTATGGTTTTAATTTTCATTTCACTGTTGATGAATGAAGTTGTGTGCCTCTTTATATATTAATTGGTCATTTAATATATAAGGATATCTTTTACCTGTTCTTTTATTGGATTGCCTTTCTTTAAAAGTGCTTAATTTAATCCATGTATTAATAAGAATCTAAATGATAAATGATCAGGGTTAGAGGTTAACCATGTAACCAGAAGGCAAATGCAGCAATCTAAGATTTTCACAAAACATTTTAGTGTAATTATCTGGCATAAATTATTCATCAGATGAATTGGGCCTAAGCATTTGCCCACCTCACTCTCTGCTGCCAGTTTTCTGCCCATGTACCCAGATCAATGAATGATGCTAACAGTAGGTAACATTCACTAGATTCTTTCCAATGTGCATGGCACTGAGCTAAGCAAGTACCTTATTTACTTCTCTCAACACCTCTATATGGACTGTACTATTAGGCTTAGAAGCTTGAATAACTTGACCATTATGACTCAACTAGAGAGAGATGTAGCTGGGAGTTGATCCCTCATTTAACTCTCAAGCCTATGCTCTTACCCTGTCTCAAAATAAAGTTTCCTTATGGTTTCAAATTTGGAATTACTGTGTACTGTGGAAATGGCAATCATTAGTTCTAATAGAAGAGAATATAATAAAGTACTTAGTTTAGAACTGATGAAATTTAAATTCCCTAAAAAATATATCATGATGCATTATGACAGATACTGACAAAAACAAAATAGGTTTGCATAAAGCTTACACTTATGTTTGTATCACAGACAATATGTGAATGGCAAATGTGGACTCTTTCAACTTACTACTGCATCTATAAACATTTTATACATCTTGAAAAGATAAAATCAGGAGCTCTTAATCCAGGCCCATTTTTTTTAGGCTAAAATCATGAAATAAACAATAATGGCAAACCTAACCCTGCATCCAGTAGCAGTTACCCAAAATTCTTTAAAGGTAACTTGAAAGGACAGTCCAAAACGTTGAGTCTCAAAGGGACTTTCTAATCATTAGTAAGCATAAAATAGCAAAATGTTTAAAAGTAAAACACTAAACACTACTGTTTATTGCATGAGATCCCAGAGATCTATGAGAAAATAAACCTTTATTTCCAAGTTAAAATTTGAATTTGTTGGAAGATAAAAGAACTGTGCTTATTTGAAGCAAAAAGTTGCAGAAAGGTGATTAGACTTTGAAAAGATCACAAGAACTAAGAACTGAGCTAAGGTCCCTGACGTTGATGGCAGTTTCTGAAGCAGTTTATATAATGAGCTTTAATTCAGAGGGTTTTTTTTCCCCCTTTTGAGGGAAGCTTCTGGCTTGAACATGTTCATGGGTCCTGTACAGCTTGTAAAGCTATATTCTTTCTCCCGCTGTGACTCTGCTCAGGCTTGTAGTTTCATTTGAAAGAAAAATGCTCAATATGTCCTAGGCTAAGCATTAATCCTCCCACTGACTGATCAATTAAATCCCGCTGTCTGTGTCTGGAAGGCAAAGTCTGAGCTTTATGTATTGCTTTCTGGCAAGCCACATTTCCATGCTCCATGGAACAGATGCAGTAGTGTAACTCTGTGTGCAACAGGCTTTTGGACCCTCAAATCTAGAGGACCAACAGGTACAGTATCTCATTTTACCATGTAATAAGTTCAAAGGTCTATAATGATTATATTATACTGTCTAATGAATTTAGTTCAACAACAGTATCTTATCTTTCGTATGGCATTTAATAGCTTACAAGGTGAGAATACATTAACTTATTTGCTCTTCAAAACAGTTTTTTATGTGAGGCAGTGCTTTATCATGTTCCATTTAACAACGAGGAGAGACTGCGCTCTTGCCCAGGGTCACATAGCTAGAAACTGGCAATCTTGTAATTAAAACCCAGATCTTCTGATTCTAACACCCAGTGGTCTTTTACAATTCACTTAATAAACCCAAGATTGGAAAATTACAGAAGACTTTCAAAAGGAGCCATATTATCAATGTGCTTTGAATCCAGAAAACTGATGATAATATAAATGTCACATTGCTGCTCACTTGAATAGAACAAAACAAAGAATAAGCCATTATAATGTTGCCTCTAAGATAAGAAATCTTGGAAAAATGTGCCAAGATAGCTTTAAAAAACCCTAAATGTGATCGGTCAGGCCGCTGGAAGAGAAGCAGGCCTGTCCTGTGGGGGACCTGTAACTCATAAGGTCTCAATGTTCTGGCCTTGCCTTCCCATTCATTTCACAGGTGTAAGTATTTTTCCAGCTGCAAAATCCTAGAAAGTAGGTGTTTTGGTTTAGTTTTCCCCAGAGACACAACCTGAGATAAAGATTCAAGTGCAAATGACTTATTTGGAAGGAGAAACACCAGTAGGGAGTGGGGCTAACAAAGGGTGTGTCATTGAGCCAGCTGCTACCAGGGTGACTGGAGCTTAATCCCAAGAGGAAATCCTGAACACAGTAAAACACACACACCTCAGAGACCTCCCACCTGAAGGGGGAGGGAGCTGGGGTGTTCATATGCCAACTCCCATCAGTTTGTTTGTTTGTTTTTTTTGGTTGAGTTGGGTCTTTGTTGTTGTGTGCAGGCTCTCTCTAGTTGCGGTGAGGGGAGGCTACTCTTCACTGCGGTGCGCGGGCTTCTCATTGCGGTGGCATCACTTGTTGCGGAGCACGGGCTCTAGGCGTGTGGGCTTCAATAGTTGTGGCTCGCAGGCTTTAGAGCACAGGCTCAGTAGTTGTGGTGCACTGGCTTAGTTGCTCCACGGCATGTGAGACCTTCCCAGACCAGGGCTCTAACCCCTGTCCCCTGCATTGGCAGGCGGATTCTTAACCACTGCACCACCAGGGAAGTTCCCCCATCAGTTGTTTTTGAGAGCTGCTGGGAGTGTGGAGAGAAGGATAATTCCCTTACCCTCTGGCATGCTGTGCAAGAGGGCAAAATGGCATTCTATAGGGTAGGAAAAAGTTCCCAGGCAAAGAAATGCAGACACAGGCAGGGCAAAGTCACTGGTAAGAGGGACACAGTAGTGTGCCCAAATGGTATGCTATAACAGGATCCAGGTCTTATATTTTAAAACTTTTCATTCAAAGTCCAGAATAGTATTTGGGACATAATAGTCTCCTGATAATTATGGACACATCAACCTGACGTCAGAGTGGTTGTGAGAAATGTTTACAAATAAAACCCGAACATACAAATTAAGTCCTAAGCAACAAAAGAACAAAAGAAAAAAGGAATAAGAAAGGGCAAAGAAGGCACTGGAATTCATCTCTACTCACACTTTCTCATAAATCTTGTTGGGATTCTCTGGCCATTCGATCATGCACACCACTCGGTTGGGCATGGTCTCTGTGGTTGAGTAGTAGCCCTGGGGGAAGGCCAGGAGGAGAGCCAGGACCCAGATGACACAGATGACCACCTTGGTGGCTGTGGCCGACAGCCGGGGCTGGAGGGGGTGGATGATGGCCATGTACCTGGAACAGAGAAGAAAGGACAAAATTCCAATTTGGTCACCATAATCTGCATTAGTGATTATGCATTGTTCCTGCCCAGTGAAAAATTCTCCAGAAACCCTTTGAGTCCTGGTGATTTTTACAATTATTTTCTTTTTCATATTCTATCCTTAAGCTTTATGACTTTTATGGCATAAATGCTAAACTCAGCCATATATTTTTTAATATTTTAGAACCCATCTAGCAACATTCCAGGAGAGAAATTTTCATCCTTGTCCTTATGCTAGGGACATGATGCCTAAGTATATGTCAGTGGCTTACAGTGAAATAAGAAAAATAAGAACAACTTTGTGAATTTAGTCAATGTAAAGCCTATTTTTACCTTTTTTGGATTAAGGAATAATGGTGTTAGAAATAGTAGTTTTTAAAGTCCTGGTGTGGCAATGTAAAAGGCTAGCAATCCTGTACAGGTCCACACAATTTGAAGGGAAGTGAATGTGTACGAATGAGAAAGCAGTGGCCTAAAGCCAACAACAAAAAAAATAGCTCCTGGAGAAACCTTCACCAATTCTTTGAACATCTAGAAGTCAGTGTATGGCTAACAAAGTATGCTTCATGAAGAGAAAGAGACTCTCCACCTCCTGAGACAGACACACTTGAGCATATCAAAGCCCAGGGTAGATGAAACCTCTCTGCAGGAAGAGGGAAGCAAAGTGAATGATGACTTTAGGTCTGGAGCCATTTCTCCATCTCTTACTTGGGATCAAGCACTGAGTGGTGTCATCTGAATGAGTGTCCACGTCTGAATTTGTGTATAGACTTTGAGATTCAGCAGAGATTTTAGAATTAGCAAATATTCCAATCAGCATTTCATATCAGTTATAATCACATCAATTCTGCCTCCTGCATTGAAGAAGTCATCTACCTTTTAAAGGGATAGGTTTAGCCCAGTCCCCTAACACCCCTGCCCCAAGCTTTTGAGGTGTGTGGTGGACAGGAACAAAGCAGCTTTGGATGGAACATAGCTCACGCCCCTTCTAGGGTACTGCTCCCTTCCCCCATGTTGTGAGGACCCCTCCTGCCTGGAAACTTGTTCTTCAGAGGACGCTGGACTCAAAGTGGCTGCAGTCAAGTACTACCACCTCACTGGCCTGGTTACAGGGTCCTCACTTGGGGAAGGGGAGCCATGCCAACTTCTTTTCCCATCCCTGTGTTACTATCTGGCACTCTTAACACCTGTCAATAAATATTGTCTACACTGAAAACAATTTTTTTTTTTTTTGCAGAGTTCATGGATCCATCCCTTAAAATATGCATTTTTTTTTTCAGAGTAGGAATTATGTCTTATACCGCCTTCGGGGTTTAAATATCTGACAAAATCTCCGAATCATGCATTTGATTCTCTGACAGGCAGGTGTTTCTGGCTTCCATGGGACTGAATAGTCAATGGAGACTTCAGAAATGAGCAGACAAATAGAACAGCTGTCAGCTGGCTCCACATAATTCTTTTTTACAGTCTTTGGACTCTAGGATCTCTAGGCTGGAACTGGGGCCAGGGTTACAAGGAAAGCAATTTCATTTAGTATGTGCACTACAAATTCACACTGTGCACCTGCCCCATGCAGAACACTGTGTTTCCTTGTGAACTCCGAGTTTCTAATTTCTCCAAGGAGAAAATGCATATAAATAAACAGCCACAAAACATGACAGTAGGATATGTGACCTCAAGTGGTAATCTGATAAATACCTCAGAGCTTTAGGGAGATTCTGCAGATTCGGAATGGCAGGTGGACTATTGAAGAAACTTAAAGGGGTGTGCTTTGCTGGATTTGGGGTGAGCCTGCTGAGCACCTGGCTTGAAGGGCAAGAAGCATTCAGAGACTTCTTCCCTTCTCCATGTTATGAATAGTTACATCTTCCTTGTCTGAGAAGCTTGAAGGCTCAGTTTACATGAAGGCTTCCCTGATCGTCCTTTTATCACCCTAAACTTTAGAATATCTTTTCCCAGATTTTCTTGCTAGGCACCTAGGCTTTCCTTCTCTGGTCTGTAAGAGCGATGGCATAGTCAGTGTTCAGAATATGAAAGTATATTATGATACCTCAGGTCAGCTTTTTTTTTTTTTTAACATCTTTATTGGAGTATAATTGTTTACAAAGGTGTGTTAGTTTTGGCTTTATAACAAAGTGAATCAGTTATACATATACATATGTTTCCATATGTCTTCCCTCTTCCGTCTCCCTCCCTCCCACTCTCCCTATCCCACCCCTCTAGATGGTCACAAAGCACCGAGCTGATCTCCCGGTGCTATGCGTCTGCTTCCCACCAGCTATCTATTTTACGTTTGGTAGTGTATATATGTCCATGCCACTCTCTCACTTTGTCACAGCTTACCCTTCTCCCTCCCCATATCCTCAAGTCCGTTCTCTAGTAGGTCTGTGTCTTTATTCCCATCTTGCCACTAGGTTCTCCATGACATTTTTTTCCCTTAGATTCCATATATATGTGTTAGCATACGGTATTTGTTTTTCTCTTTCTGACTTACTTCACTCTCTATGACAGACTCTAGGTCCATCCATCTCACTACAAATAACTCAATTTCGTTTCATTTTATGGCTGAGTAATATTCCATTGTATATATGTGCCACATCTTCATTATCCATTCATCTGTCGATGGGCACCTAGGTTGCTTCCATGTCCTGGTTATTGTAAATAGAGCTACAATGGACATTGTGGTACATGACTCTTTTTGAGTTATGGTTTTCTCAGGGTATATGCCCTGTAGTGGGATTGCTGGGTCGTATGGTAGTTCTATTTTTAGTTTTTTAAGGAACCTCCATACTGTTCTCCAGAGTGGCTGTATCAATTTCCATTCCCACCAACAGTGCAAGAGTGTCCCCTTTTCTCCACACCCTCTCCAGCATTTATTGTTTCTAGATTTTTGATGATGGCCAGTCTGACTGGTGTGAGATGATATCTCATTGTAGTTTTGATTTGCATTTCTCTAATGATTAAAGATGTTGAGCATTCTTTCATGTGTTTGTTGGCAATCTGTATATCTTCTTTGGAGAAATGTTTATTTAGGTTTTCTGACCATTTTTTGGTTGGATTATTTGTTTTTTTGATATTGAGCTGCATGAGATGCTTGTAAATTTTGGAGATTAATCCTTTGTCAGTTGCTTCATTTGCAAATATTTTCTCCCATTCTGAGGGTTGTCTTTTGGTCTTATTTATGGTTTCCTTTGCTGTGCAAAAGCTTTTAAGTTTCATTAGGTCACATTTGTTTAATTTTGTTTTTATTTCCATTTCTCTAGGAGTTGGGTCAAAAAGGATCTTGCTGTGATTTAAGTCATAGAGTGTTCTGCCTATGTTATCCTCTCAGAGTCTGATAGTGTCCGGCCTTACATTTAGGTCTTTAATCCATTTTGAGTTTATTTTTGTGTATGGTGTTAGGGAGTGTTCTAATTTCATACTTTTACATGTAGCTGTCCAGTTTTCCCAGCACCACTTATTGAAGAGGCTGTCTTTTCTCCACTGTATATTCTTGCCTCCTTCATCAAAGATAAGGTGACCATATGTGCATGGGTTTATCTCTGGGCTTTCTATCAGGTTCCATTGATCTATGTTTCTGTTTTTGTGCCAGTACCAACCTGTCTTGATTACTGTAACTTTGTAGTATAGTCTGAAGTCAGTGAGACTGATTCCTCCAGCTCCATTTTTTGTTCTCAAGATTGCTTTGGCTATTCGGGGTCTTTAGTGTTTCCATACAAATTGTGAAATTTTTTGTTCTAGTTCTGTGAAAAATGCCAGTGGTAGTTTGATAGGGACTGCATTAAATCTGTAGATTGCTTTGGGTAGTACAGTCATTTTCACAATGTTGATTCTTCCAATCCAAGAACATGGTATATCTCTCCATCTATTTGTATCATGTTTAATTTCTTTCAACAGTGTCTTATAATTTTCTGCATACAGGTCTTTTGTCTCCTTAGGTAGGTTTATTCGTAGATATTTTATTCTTTTTGTTGCAGTGGTAAATGGGAGTGTTTCCTTAATTTCACTTTCAGATTTTTCATCATTAGGGTATAGGAATGCCAGAGATTTCTGTGCATTAATTTTGTATCCTGCTACTTTACCAAATACATTTTTAGCTCTAGTAGTTTTCTGGTAGCATCTTTAGGACTCTCTATGTATAGTATCATGTCATCTGCAAACAGTGACAGCTTTACTTCTTCTTTTTCAATTTGGATTCCTTTTATTTCCTTTTCTTCTTTGATTGCTATGGCTAACACTTCCACAACTATGTTGAATAATAGTGGTGAGAGTGGGCAACCTTGTCTTGTTCCTGATCTTAGTGGAAATGGTTTCAGTTTTTCACCATTGAGGATGATGTTGACTGTGGGTTTGTCATATATGGCCTTTATTACATTGAGGGAAGTTCCCTCTATGCCTACTTTCTGCAGGGTTTTTTTTTTTTTCACACACACACTGTATTTTATTTTTACAAGAGATAAATAGACTGACACCAAGCATGTACATGGATGACCACAACAAAAGCAACAATGATTGCAATTACCAAACATGAAACACACTCCTACTATGTCATAATATTGACATTCAGTCCAATAATCCTCCGCTGTAACAGCTCCTTTACTTTGCAGTGAAAATTGATTTGTATATTCTTTGCCTCTTTGTCCTTGTTGGATTTTTTTTTTAATTCAGACAGAAAGTCACAAAAATTATACTCATCCTCATCAGTTCACTCAGTCCCATGTAATTAATTTTTTTTTTCATCTTGATCTTTTGTTAGCACTTTTATGAGTTCATCAGTTTTTCATTAGAGTTCTGAAAATGCTTATTCATTCAGTTCAGCAGTACAGTCAGTTACCAGAAACCTGTACTTGTCAGAGTCTTTTCCATGAATTTCTTAAAGATGAGACCCTTTTATAGGAACATATTTGCAAAAGCATCAGAGTACACACAGAACTGTCTGTAAATGACAAAAGACTTAAAAATGACCATAGTTAAAAATTTGATGAAAGTTCATAATAATGCAGTTGAGAAGAAAATTAGTTATTTCTGAGATATACATTTTAAAGTAATAACTAGAATTATGACTTATAACATTATACCAGAACATATAAGATTTTTAGAAATTTCATGTAATGTCTGAAACATTTATATTAACATATTTCCATACAAATAACCCAATGAAAGTTTAGTATTAGTTGTTTTGTTTGTTTGTTTTTTTACACTGCAGGTTCTTATTAGGCATCAATTTTATACACATCAGTGTATACATGGCAATTCCAATCGCCCAATTCAGCACAACACCATCCCCACCCCACCGCAGTTTTCCCCCCTTGGTGTCCATACGTTCATTCTCTACATCTGTGTCTCAACCTCTGCCCTGAAAACTGGCTCATCTGTACCATTTTTCTAGGTTCCACATACATGCATTAATATACGATATTTGTTTTTCTCTTTCTGACTTACTTCACTCTGTATGACAGTCTCTAGATCCATCCACGTCTCAACAAATGACTCAATTTCGTTCCTTTTTATGGCTGAGTAATATTCCATTGTATATATGTACCACATCTTCTTTATCCATTCGTCTGTCGATGGGCATTTAGGTTGCTTCCATGACCTGGGTATTGTAAATAGTGCTGCAATGAACATTCGGGTGCATGTGTCTTTTTGAATTACGGTTTTCTCTGGGTATATGCCCAGTAGTGGGATTGCTGGGTCATATGGTAATTCTATTTTTAGTTTTTTAAGGAACCTCCATATTGTTCTCCATAGTGGCTGTATCAATTTACATTCCCACCAACAGTGCAAGAGGGTTCCCTTTTCTCCACACCCTCTCCAGCATTTCTTGTTTGTAGATTTTCTGATGATGCCCATTCTAACTGGTGTGAGGTGATACCTCATTGTAGTTTTGATTTGCATTTCTCTAATAATTAGTGATGTTGAGCATCTTTTCATGTGCTTCGTGGCCATCTGTATGTCTTCTTTGGAGAAATGTCTATTTAGGTCTTCTGCCCATTTTTGGATTGGGGTGTTTGTTTCTTTAATATTGAGCTGAATGAGCTGTTTATATATTTTGGAGATTAATCCTTTGTCCGTTGATTCGTTTGCAAATATTTGCTCCCATTCTGAGGGTTGTCTTTTCGTCTTGTTTATGGTTTCCTTTGCTGTGCAAAAGCTTTGAAGTTTCATTAGGTCCCATTTGTTTATTTTTGTTTTTATTTCCATTACTCTAGGAGGTGGATCAAAAAAGATCTTGCTGTGATTGGTGTCAAAGAGTGTTCTTCGTATGTTTTCCTCTAAGAGTTTTATAGTGTCCAGTCTTACATTTAGGTCTTGAATCCATTTTGAGTTTATTTTTGTGTATGGTGTTAGGGAGTATTCTAATTTCATTCTTTTACATGTAGCTGTCCAGTTTTCCCAGCACCACTTATTGAAGAGACTGTCTTTTCTCCATTGTATATCTTTGCCTCCTTTGTCATAGATTAGTTGACCATAGGTGCATGGGTTTATATCTGGGCTTTCTATCTTGTTCCATTGATCTATGTTTCTGTTTTTGTGCCAGTACCATATTGTCTTGATTACTGTAGCTTTGTAGTATAGTCTGAAGTCAGGGAGACCGATTCCTCCAGCTCCGTTTTTTTCCCTCAAGACTCCTTTGGCTATTCGGGGTCTTTTGTGTCTCCATACAAATTTTAAGATGATTTGTTCTAGTTCCGTAAAAAATGCCATTGGTAATTTGATAGGGATTGCATTGAATCTGTAGATTGCTTTGGGTAGTATAGTCATTTTCACAATGTTGATTCTTCCAATCCAAGACCATGGTATATCTCTCCATCTGTTGGTATCAACTTTAATTTCTTTCATGAGTGTCTTATAGTGTTCTGCATACAGGTGTTTTGTCTCCCTAGGTAGGTTTATTCCTAGGTATTTTATTCTTTTTGTGGCAATGGTAAATGGGAGTGTTTCCTGAATTTCTCTTTCAGATTTTTCATCATTAGTGTATAGGAATGCAAGAGATTTCTGTGCATTAATTTTGTATCCTGCAACTTTACCAAATTCACTAATTAGCTCTAGCAGTTTTCTGGTGGCAGTTTTAGGATTCTCTATGTATAATATCATGTCATCTGCAAACAGTGACAGTTTTACTTCTTCTTTTCCAATTTGTATTCCTTTTATTTCTTTTTCTTCTCTGATTGCCGTGGCTAAGACTTCCAGAACTATGTTGAATAATAGTGGTGAGAGTGGACATCCTTGTCTCGTTCCTGATCTTAGTGGAAATGCTTCCAGTTTTTCACCATTGAGAATGATGTTTGCTGTGGGTTTGTCATATATGGCCTTTATTATGTTGAGGTAGGTTCCCTCTATGCCCACTTTCTGGAGAGTTTTTATCATAAATGGGTGTTGAATTTTGTCAAAAGATTTTTCTGCATCTATTGAGATGATCATATGGTTTTTGTCCTTCAATTTGTTAATATGGTGTATCACATTGATTGATTTGCATATATTGAAGAATCCTTGCATCCCTGGGATAAATCCCACTTGATCGTGGTGTATGATCCTTTTAATGTGTTGTTGGATTCTGTTTGCTAGTATTTTGTTGAGGATTTTTGCATCTATATTCATCAGTGATATGGGTTTGTAATTTTCTTTCTTTGTAGTGTCTTTGTCTGGTTTTGGTATCAGGGTGATGGTGGCCTCATAGAATGAGTTTGGGAGTGTTCCTTCCTCTGCAATTTTTTGGAAGAGTTTGAGAAGGATAGGTGTTAGCTCTTCTCTAAATGTTTGATAGAATTCACCTTTGAAGCCATCTGGTCCTGGACTTTTGTTTGTTGGAAGATTTTTAATCACAGTTTCAATTTCAGTGCTTGTGATTGGTCTGTTCATATTTTCTATTTCTTCCTGGTTCTGTCTCGGAAGGTTGTGCATTTCCAAGAATTTGTCCATTTCTTCCAGGTTGTCCATTTTATTGGTATAGAGTTGCTTGTAGTAATCTCTCATGATCCTTTGTATTTATGCAGTGTCAGTTGTTACTTCTCCTTTTTCATTTCTAACTGTATTGATTTGAGTCTTTTCCCTTTTTTTCTTGATGAGTCTGGCTAATGATTTATCAATTTTGTTTATCTTCTCAAAGAACCAGCTTTTAGTTTCGTTGATCTTTGTTATTGTTTCCTTCATTTCTTTTTCATTTATTTCTGATCTGATATTTATGATTTCTTTCCTTCTGCTAACTTTGGGGTTTTTTTCTTCTTCTTTCTCTAATTACTGTAGGTGCAAGGTTAGGTTGTTTATTTGAGATGTTTCCTGTTTCTTAATGTAGGATTGTCTTGCTATAAACTTCCCTCTTAGAACTGCTTTTGCTGCATCGCATAGCTTTTGCATTGTCATGTCTCCATTGTCATTTGTTTCTAGGTAATTTTTGATTTCTTCTGTGATCACTTCGTTATTAAGTAGTGTATTGTTTAGCCTCCATGTGTTTGTATTTTTTACAGAACTTTTCCTTTAATTGATCCCTATTCTCATAGCGTTGTGGTCGGAAATGATACTTGATATGATTTCAATCTTCTTAAATTTACCAAGGCTTGATTTGTGACCCAAGATATGATCTATCCTGGAGAAGGTTCCATGAGCACTTGAGAAGAAAGTGTGTTCTGTTGTGTTTGGATGGAATGTCCTATAAATATCATTTAAGTCCATCTAGTTTAATGTATCATTTAAAGCTTGTGTTTCCTTATTTATTTTCATTTTAGATGATCTGTCCATTGGTGAAAGTGGGGTGTTAAAGTCCCCCACTATGATTGTGTTGCTGTCAATTTCCCCTTTCATGGCTGTTAGTATTTGCCTTATGTATTGAAGTGCTCCTATGTTGGGTGCATAAATATTTACAATTGTTGTATCTTCTTCTTGGGTCAATCCCTTGATCATTATGTAGTGTCCTTCTTTGTCTCTTGTAATAGTCTTTATTTTAAAGTCTATTTTGTCTGATATGAGCATTGCTATTCCAGCTTTCTTTTGATTTCCATTTGCCTGGAATATCTTTTTCCATCCCCTCACTTTCGGTCTGTATGTTTCCTTAGGCCTGAAGTGGGTCTCTTGTAGACAGCATACATATGGGTCTTGTTTTTGTATCCATTCAGCCAGTCTGTGTCTTTTGGTGGGAACATTTAATCCATTTACATTTAAGGTAATTATCGATATGTATGTTCCTATTCCCATTTTCTTAATTGCTTTGGGTTTGTTATTGTAGGTATTTTCCTTCTCTTGTGTTTTCTGCCTAGAGAAGTTCCTTTAGCATTTGTTGTAAAGCTGGTTTGGTGGTGCTGAACTCTCTGATCTTTTGCTTGTCTGTAAAGGTTTTAATTTCTCCATGAAATCTGAATGAGATCCTTGCTGGGTAGAGTAATCTTGGTTGTAGGTTTTTCTCCTTCATCCCTTTATGTATATCCTGCCACTCCCTTCTGGCTTGCAGAGTTTCTGCTGAAAGATCAGCTGTTAACCTTATGGGGATTCCCTTGTGTGTTATTTGTTGTTTTTCCCTTGCTGCTTTTAATATGGTTTTTTGTATTTAATTTTTGATAGTTTGATTAATATGTGTTTTGGCATGTGTCTCCTTGGATTTAACCTGTATGGGACTCTCTGTGCTTCCTGGGCTTGATTAAATATTTCCTTTCCCATATTAGGGAAGTTTTCAACTATAATCTTTTCAAATATTTTCCCAGTCCCTTTCTTTTTCCCTTCTTCTTCTGGGACCCCTATAATTCGAATGTTGGTGCATTTAATGTTGTCCCAGAGGTCTCTGTGACTGTCCTCAGTTCTTTTCATTATTTTTTCTTTATTCTGCTCTGCAGTAGTTATTTCCACTATTTTATCTTCCAGGTCACTTATCCGTTCTTCTGTCTCAGTTATTCTGCTATTGATCCCTTCTAGAGAATTTTTAATTTCATTTATTGTGTTGTTCATCATTGTTTGTTTGCTCTTTAGTTCTTCTAGGTCCTTGTTAAAAGTTTCTTTTATTTTCTCTATTCTATTTCCAAGATTTTGGATCATCTTTACTATCATTATTCTGAATTCTTTTTCAGGTAGACTGCCTATTTACTCTTGATATATTAGGTCTGTTGGGTTTTTACCTTGCTCCTTCATCTGCTGTGTGTTTTTCTGTCTTCTCATTTTGCTGAACTTACTGTGTTTGGGGTCTCCTTTTCGCAGGCTGCAGGTTCCTAATTCCCGTTGTTTTCTGTGTCTGTCCCCAGTGACTAAGATTGGTTCAGTGGGTTGTGTAGGCTTCCTGGTGGAGGGGACTAGTGCCTGTGTTCTGGTGGATGAGGCTGGATCTCGTCTTCCTGGTGGGCCGGTCCATGTCTGGTGGTGTGTTTGGGGGTGTCTGTGGCCTTATTATGATTTTAGGCAACCTCTCCACTAATGGATGGGGCTGTGTTCCTGTCTTGCTAGTTGTTTGGCATAGGGTGTCCAGCACTGTAGCTTGCTGGTCCTTGAGTGAAGCTGGGTCTTGATATTGAGATGGAGATCTCTGAGAGATTTTCTCCATTTGATATTATGTGGAGCTGGGAGGTCTTTTGTGGACCAGTGTCCTGAAGTTGGCTGTCCCACCTCAGAGGCACAGCTCTGACTCCTGTCTGGAGCACCAAGAGCCTTTCATCCACATGGCTCAGAATAAAAGGGAGAAAACATTGAAAGATAGAAAGAAAGAAAGAGGATAAAATAAAATAAAATAAAAAAGTTATTAAAATAAAAAATGAAAATTATTAAGAAAAAAATTTAAAAAGTAAAAAAAAAAAAAAACAACAACAACAATGGACAGGCAGAACCCTAGAACAAATGGTGAAAACAAAGCTATGCAGAGAAAATCACACACAGAAGCATACACATACACACTTAGAAAAAGAGAAAAAGGGGAAAAATAATATGTCTTTGCTCCCAAAATCCACCTCCTCAATTTGGGATGATTCGTTGTCTATTCAGGTATTCCACAGTTGCAGGGTACATCAAGTTGATTGTGGAGCTTTAATCCGCTCTCCTGATGCTGCTGGGAGAAATTTCCCTTTCTCTTCTTTGTTCACACAGCTCCTTGGGTTCAGCTTTGGATTTGGTCCTTCCTCTGCGTGTAGGTCGTCTGAGGGCATCTGGTCTTCGCTCAGACAGGACGGGGTTAAAGGAACAGCTGATTCGAGGGCTCTGGCTCACTCAGGCCGGGGGGAGGGAGGGGTAGGGATGCGGGGCAAGCCTGCAGAGGCAGAGGCCAGTGTTAAGTTGCATCAGTCCCTCAGGTCAGCTTTTACATATGTAATCTGAACTGATGATAGCTCCCCAGAAGGGAATCCCCAGGATCTTTTCTTTCTCCCTTTTTTGGAAAGTGGTTAGGTAGTCTTTTTTAAAATTTATTTTATTCAAATATTGTTGATTTATAATATTGTGTTAGTTTCTACTGTACACCAAAGTGGTATATATATATATATATATATATATATATATATATATATACATTCTAAGGGTTGATAGTAACTTTTTTCCTTGTGATGAGAGCTCTTAGGATTTATTCTCTTAACAACTTTCATATATAACATACAGTAATGTCAATTATATTTATCATGTTGTACATTACATCCCTAGTACTTTTTAAATCTTATAATGAAAAGTTTGTACCTTTTGGCTACTTTTACCCAATTCCCACCCCCCCCAACCCCCACCTCTGTAAACCACAAATCTGATCTTCTTTTTCTATGAATTTGTTTGTTTTTGAAGTATAGCACTATGTTAGTTCCTGGTATACAGCATAGTGATTGGATACTTCTATGCAGTTCAAAATGATCACCATAAGAAATCTGGTTATGATCTGTCACCATAAAAAGATATTACATAATTATTGACTTCCCACACTATACATTTCATACCCATGTCTCTATTCTTATTTGAATATTTTAGTCATGACATATCAGCAAGTCACTGTGCCCCTCCTTTGTCAAACACACAAAAGTGTCAGCATTACCCTGAAAAAGTTATCACCTATTTGGGAAATAAAATTATGGTTTAACAAAAAAAAGACACTACGTGTAGGTAGGCTTGAAGTCAGGAGAGAGTAGAATTAGGAAGAGACTTGTAAAAGATATTGTGGTGGAGATGAGTAGTAATCTATAAATCTCTGGGCAAATTTCCCTGGTTGATTTGGTGGCTATAAAGTCTGTTACTCAACTGCTATCTACAGAGCATTGAAAGGGCAAAGACAGGGAATTCCCTGGTGGTACAGTGTTTAAGAATCTGCCTGCCAATGCAGGGGACACGGGTTCGAGCCTTGGTTCGGGAAGATGCCACATGTCACGGGGCAACTAAACCTGTGCATGACAACTACTGAGCCTGTGCTCTAGAGCCCGTGAACCACAAATACTGAGCCTGCATGCCATAACTACTGAAGCCCACGTGCCTAGAGCCCGTGCTCCGCAACAATAGAAGCCACTGCAATGAGAAACCCACGCACCACAACGAAGAGTAGCCCCCGCCCGCCGCAACTAGAGAATGCCCGCATGCAGCAATGAAGACCCAACGCAGCCAAAAATAAATAAATAATAAATAAATTTATATATAAAAAAGAAAAGGCAAAGACAACTCTCAACCTGCAGTGAATCAAGCATTGTCTGGCTACTTCCAAGGGAGGTCCAGTGTACTGCAGACCTGATGACCTTCCATACTTAGGGTGGTATCCTGAAAATAATCCTGAGAAGTCTTGATTTCTCTCTTGGTTCTGCCTCTTTCCTGCTGCCTGACAGCAATGAAACCTTTGTTTCCTCTTTAGTCATGGGGTGGTTGTGGCAATCCTGCAATCAGAGCCAGTGGATGTGGATTTGTGCAATCACTATTGTCTTCTTTCCAATTTGCTGAAGGGCTGGACCTGGTTGGTCATAGCTAGAGTTTCTTTTGAGTGTTTGTATTAAAATTGTAGAATTGCTTACTGAAGCATTTCCCAGAGGCAAGATCTTTCCCCTACCAAGCTGGACATGCAGCCATGAAGATGCCTGTCTCAGCTGCAGCACCTCCCAGGCTCCTGCTTTCAGTGTGTCTGTGCATTCTCAGACTTCACAGGAGCTTAGAGAGGATGCACAAGGGAGAATGTGGTGATTACACTGTCCCTTTTGGATATTATCTCAAATGCAAATTTTTAATTTACTTTTAACTCAGAATAAATGTTCAGACTTAAATAAATTTAACCTAACAGTCACCCTCATGCCCGAATTGGTGATACATGGCTCAGAATCTAATGTGACTGGGGCTTAAGGGGGATCGCATAAGCATATTGGTGTTGTAGCTCCAAATGGGTGGCAGAAAGCCATATTTTATTTTTATTGCAAGTATTGTAATTTGGAAGCCCAGTTCAGTTAACTCTGCCATTTCCCGAGTGTAGGAGCTATTTCAGTGACAGATGAAAGTATTGTACACATAAAGCTAGAGAGACTAAAAAAGATTGACTTTAAAAAACGTATATATTTTCATTTGTATGAAATAGAGCCATTTATAAAGCTCCTTCCTCCTTTTTTTCCTTTCTTCTTTCTCTCTCTTGCAATTCTCACTTCTGAGGCTTGTGTAATGCACTTCTTTCATATTTACCCCAAATCTAGTACCACTTGGATGACTTGTCTGCAGAAGGATGCATATTTCCTTTCTTACTGTCCATTTGTATTTTGGATTCCATTAACATACATTTATATATTTATTTGTAACCACCCTGAACAATTCTTGCTTATTTGCTTGTAAGTTATCACAGAGTAAGTGCTGCAAGCCCCAGGAAATTACATTCAATAAATATTTATTGACTACATTGTGCTCGTGGGACTAGAAGGCAGTCAATGAAATGTCTTTCTAGTTTATGCATTAATCATCAGGCTACCAGAGAGACTGTCTGGAGGCTGTGTGGGATGTGGATTATGTTCTCCACTTCAGGTTGTTTCAGTCCCATGGCGGGCCATGAGCTCTGATTTGAATTGTATGTGGCCTCTCTGATGAAAACTTGAGGTGCTGTCTTCCTCCTGCATGATTTTGCTTTATAAAAAGGACTCTCCATATAGTGCTTTAAGTCTGGCAAAATATAAGCCTGCACATTTTTAAAAACACAGAGTGAAACAATCTTATTGTGAGAAAGAATTCCAATCTTCTGACAAGCTGCAGTATTCTCATAACTTTCACCTATACCAGCCCTAAGTCATTTGGTAAAGAGAATGTCTTTGCTCGGCTAGGAGATCTGTCTTACCACATCCTTCTTCTACACTTTCCCCTCCAATTCCAGTCCTTGCTCTCCCTTATCCCCACTCCCTTCTTCCTGTGATGGTACAAGTTTCCTTTGAGGGGTTGCATCTCCCTGGGTTCAAATGACCAGGAGGGGTGACAGCTGAGAGCATGGCTATCTCTTTAACCTCCACAGATTCTTTGAGGATGGTAGTTGCTGTGATTTATTCGTGCTGGTATCCTTGGCTTCCTCAGTGCCTAAGATATAGTAAGTACTCAATGAAAGCTTAATTTAATAAATGAATATACAAATTTCTTGGCACATGGCAGGGGCTCTGTAAATGGTTGTTGAATAAGAATACATGCAGCAGGAGAAGTACACACATATTATACCTTTGTTTCTCCCAGTCTGAACATATGTGAGAATAATTATTGCTCAGTGTTTTCTGTCATACAGACATCCAGGATCATCCTGCAGGAGTGATCTCACTGGATCCAGGTCTTCAGAATTTCCTAGCTCTTGACATTAAGCCCTTAAATTCTCAATAAGTATTTGTCAAATAAATTCTGCATTGACCAGTACGTTGGGAACTGTACAAAACAAAACTCAGTCTTTCTACATGGTATCACCCTTTGGCTCTTCCTCTGAACAAGAGGTCACTTCATCCTTTCTCCTACTCCCCTCCCTTCCATTATAAGGAGCACATAGTCTTTCTACCTGAGGTCACTAACATTTCATCAGTCGGGGTTTTCTTCCAGGACATTTCTTTAATCATCAAAATTCAGGGACCTCATTTAGCCAGATCATTTGACCAGCAACTCTATCTACTCAACTAAGACAAATCTCACAACTTATAACAAAATAGGTCTTTGAGCAGCCAATATAGATGACACAGAGTCATCTACTAAATCATTGTGGTAATGGCAGAGCCTCTCACATTCTCACTGTTATGTTATGCACAACTCTAAAGAGCATGATTTTTTTTGCCTCCAAGCCCAAGTAGATTCATAACACTGTTGGTGGACTCATTTCAAAAAGTACCAAATGACAGCAAGATTGCAGTAAACAAGACCATAAGAAATGGGTACAAAGACAGATGGAACCAAGAGCCTGTGACAATTTAGAGTGAATTGAAGGAGGGGATGTGGCTGACTGTTGTCCAAGTTGTCCTATTCAGGTGGACCCATGTGGTTCAAATATTATTCAGATGTGGAGTCTCCAGCCAGGGTTACCATAAAAGTATGCATGACTAAGGACTGAAATGGACTATGGGTAAAATGCAGTAAAGGTCTAAACCAAATATAATATCCTGAGTGTTTTGAGGAACAGCCAAGATGACAGAATAGGAAGACCCTGAGCTCGACTCCTCCCATGGACACACCAAAATTAGAACTATTTACAGATCAACTATCTGTGAGAATGACATGAAGATGAACCAAAAAGATTTTCCACAACTAAATATATAAAGAAGGAACCACAGGGAGACAGGTGGGGTGGGGGGCAAAGACATGGTATAGTCAAGACCCACAGTCCTGGCGAGGTGACCAACAAATAGGAGGATAATCACAATTGCAGAGGTTCTTCACAAGGAGTGAGGGGTCCAAGCCCCACATAGGTCTCCCAATCCCAGAGGTCCTTTACTGGGAAAGTGAGTCCCCAAACATCGGGCTTTGAAGGCTAACCAGGTTTGCATATGGGAGAGCGGGAGGGCTTTGGGAAACAGACTCTGGGCTTGAAGGGTACATGCAAAATTTCACACTCTCTGAGACCCACTGCAGAAGCAGTAATTTAAAAGGAGACTGGGTCAGACCCACTTGCTGATCTTAGAGAGCCCCTCAGAGAGGCAAGAGGGAACTGGGACTCCCACTGGAGACATAGACAATCAAGGCAGCCATTTTTTAAAAAATGGGCAAAGCTGTTTATTCCATATTAAAAACAAACAAATAAAAAGGAACGGCAAACAAGTTAAAACCACACACCACCTGATGTCAGTAGGGATGCTGGTATTTTAATCTACCAATCTGTTTGTAATGAAGGCTTTTAAGCAATCCCACTTTCTATAATGGAAGCTTTAAAAGGAGCTGGGGTAGCTGGTGTGGGTAGGTTAACATTTAATAGGCTCTGGATCATTCACATCCAGATATCAATCTCTGTGTTTTTTTTAAATTTTTATTTTACTATATTGGAACATAGTTGATTAACAATGTTTTGTTAGTTTCAGGTGTACAGCAAAGTGATTCAGTTATACATATGCATGTGTCTATTCTTTTTTAAAATTCTTTTCCCATTTACATTATTACAGAACATTAAGCAGAGTTCCCTGTGCTATGCAGTAGGTACTTGTTGGTTATCCATTTTAAATACAAGAGTAGTGTGTACATGTCAATCCCAAACTCCCAATCTATCCCTCCCACCCACCCTTCACCTCTGGCAACCATAAGTTCCTTCTCTGTGAATCTGTTTCTGTTTTGTAAATAAGTTCATTTGTATCATTTTTTAAAGATTCTGCATATAAGCAATATCATATGGTATTTGTCTTTCCCTGTCTGACCTCACTAAGCATGATAATCTCCAGGTCCATCCATATTGCTGCAAATCGCATTATTTCGTTCTTTGTAATGGCTGAATAATATTCCATTGCATATATACTACATCTTCTTTATGTATTCATCTGTTGATGGACATTTAGGTTGCTTCCATGTCCTGGCTATTGTAAACAGTGCTACAATGAACATTGGGGTGCATGTATCCTTTTGAACCATGTTTTTCTCCGGATATATGCCAAGGAGTGGGATTACTGGATCATATGGTAGCTCTATTTTTAGTTCCTTAAGGAACCTCCATACTGTTCTCCAGAGTGGCTGTACCAATTTACATTCCCACCAACAGTGTAGGAGGGTTCCCTTTTCTCCACACCCTCTCCAGTACTTACTGTTTGTAGATTTTTTGATGATGGTAATTCTGACAAGTGTGAGGTGATATCTCATTGTAGTTTTGATTTGCATTTCTCTAATGATTAATGATGTTGAGCATTCTTTCATGTGTCTGTTGGCAATCTGTATATCTTCTTTGGAGAAATGTCTGTTTAGGTCTTCAGCCCATTTTTTGATTAGGTTGTTTGTTTTTTTCATATTGAGTTGCATGAGCTATTTGTAAATTTTGGAGACTGATCCCCTGTCAGTTGCATTGTTTGCAAATACTTTATCCCATTTGGTGTGTTGTCTTTTTATGTTGTTTATGGTTTCTTTTGCTCTTCAAAAGCTTTTGAGCTTAATTAGGTCCCATTTGTTTTATTTCCATTACTTTAGGATTGAATGAATCCTAGAGATCGAAAAAGATATTGCTGTGATTTATGTCAAACAGTGTTCTGCCTGTGTTTTCCTCTAAGAGTTTTGTAGTATCCAGTCGTACATTTAGGTCTTTAATACATTTTCAGTTGATTTTTGTGTATGGTGTTAAAGAATGTTCTAAGTTCATTTTTTCCCATGTAGTTGTCCAGTTTTCCAGCACCATTTATTGAAGAGATTGTCTTTCCTCCATTGTATAGTCTTGCCTCCTTTGTCAGAGATTAACTGACCATAGGTTTGTGGGTTTATTTCTGGGCTTTTTATCCTATCCCATTGATCTATATTTCTGGTTTTGTGCCAGTACCATACTGTTTTGATGACTGTAGTTTCATAGTATAGTCCAAAGTCAAGGAGCCTGATTCCTCTAGTTCCGTTTTTTGTCTCAAGATTGCTTTGGCTATTCAGTGTCTTTTGTGCCTCCATACAAATTTTAACATACTTTGTTCTAGTTCTGTGAAGAATGCCATTGGTAATTTGATAGGGTTGGCATTGACTCTGTAGATTACCTTGGGTAGTAGAGTCTTTTTGACAATATTGATTCTTTCAATCCAGAACATGGTATCTCTTTCCATCTGTTTGTGTCACCTTCAATTACTTTCATCAGCATCTTACAGTTTTTGGAACAGGTCCTTTGTATCCTTAGGTAGATATATTCCTAGGTATTTTATTCTTTTTGATGCGATGGTAAATGGGATTGTTTCTTTAATTTCTCTTTCTGATCTTTTGTTGTTGTTAGTGTAGAGAACTGCAAGAGATTTCTGTGTATTAATTTTGTATCCTGAAACGTTACCAAATTCATTGATGAGCTCTAGTATTTTTCTGGTGGCATCTTTAGGATTTTCTATGTATAGTATCATGCCATCTGCAAACTGTGACAGTTTTACTTGTTCCTTTCCAGTTTACACTTACTTTATTCTTTTTCTTCTTTAATGCCATGGCAAGGACTTCCAAAACTATGTTGAATAAAAGTGGTGAGAGTGGACATCCTTGTCTTGTTCCTGATCTTAGAGGAAATGCTTTCAGCTTTTCACCAGTGAGCATGATGTTAGTGGTAGGTTTGTCATATATGGCCTTTATTATGTTGAGGTAAGTTCCCTCTATGCCTATTTTCTGGAGGGTTTTTATCATAAATGGGTGTTGAATTTGTCAAAAGTTTTTCTGCATCTATTTAGACGATCATATGGGTTTTATTCTTCAATTTGTTATGTGGTGTATCACACTGATTGATTTGTGGATATTGAAAAATCCTTGCATCCCTGGGATAAATCTCACTTGATCATGGAGTACATCATAATGTACTGTTGGATTTGGATTGCTAGTATTTTCTTGAGGATTTTTTACTTCTATGTTCATCAGTGATATTGGCCTATAATTTTCTTTTTCTGTGGTATCTTTGTCTGGCTTTGGTATCAGTGTGATGGCGGCCTCATAGAATGAGTTTGCAATTATTCCTTCCTCTGCAACTTTTTGGAGGAGCTTGAGAGGGATAAGTGTTAACTTGTCTCTAAATGTTTGATAGAATTCACCCGTGAAGCCATTAGGTCCTGGAATTTTGTTTCTTGGGAGTTTTAAAATCACAGTTTCAATTTCAGTACCTGTGATTTGTCTGTTCATATTTTCTATTGCTTCTGGGTTCAGACTTGGGAGATTGTACCTTTCTAAGAATTTGTCCATTTCTTCCAGGCTGTGTATTTTATTGGCACATAGTTGCTTGTAATAGTCTCTTATGATCCTTTGTATTTCTGTGGTTTCCATTGCAACTTCTCCTTATTCATTTCTTTTTTTTTATTATTATTATTATTTTTTTTATTTTTTCAAACATCTTTATTGAAGTATAATTGCCTTACAATAGTGTGTTAGCATCTGCTTTATAACAAAGTGAATCTGTTATACATATACAATATGTTCCCATTTCTCTTCCCTCTTGCATCTCCCTCCCTCCCACCCTCCCCATCCCACCCCTCTAGGTGGTCACAAAGCACCGAGCTGATCTCCCTGTGCTATGTGGCTGCTTCCCACTAGCTATCTATTTTACATTTGGTAGTGTATATATGTCCATGACACTCTCTTACCCTGTCACATCTCACCCCACCCCCTCCCCATATCCTCAAGTCCATTCTCTAGTAGGTCTGTGTCTTTATTCCCGTCTTGCCACTAGGTTCTTCATGGCCTTTTTTTTTTTTTTTCCCTTAGATTCCATATATATGTGTTAGCATACTGTATTTGTTTTTCTCTTTCTGACTTACTTCACTCTGTATGACAGACTCTAACTCCATCCACCTCATTACAAATACCTCCATTTCATTTCTTTTTATGGCTGAGTAATATTCCATTGTATATATGTGCCACATCTTCTTTATCCATTCATCTGTCGATGGACATTTAGGTTGCTTCCATGTCCTGGCTATTGTAAATAGAGCTGCAATGAACATTTTGGTACATGACTCTTTTTGACCTATGGTTTTCTCAGGGTATATGCCCAGTAGTGGGATTGCTGGGTCGTATGGTAGTTCTATTTGTAGTTTTTTAAGGAACCTCCATACTGTTCTCCATAGTGGCTGTATCAATTTACATTCCCACCAACAGTGCAAGAGGGTTCCCTTTCCTCCACACCCTCTCCAGCATTTATTGTTTCTAGATTTTTTGATGATGGCCATTCTGACCGGTGTGAGATGATATCTCATTGTAGTTTTGATTTGCATTTCTCTAATGATTAATGATGTTGAGCATTCTTTCATGTGTCTGTAGGCCATCTGTATATCTTCTTTGGAGAAATGTCTATTTAGATCTTCTGCCCATTTTTGGATTGGGTTGTTCGTTTTTTTGTTATTGAGCTGCATGAGCTGCTTGTAAATCTTGGAGATTAATCCTTTGTCAGTTGCTTCATTTGCAAATATTTTCTCCCATTCTGAGGGTTGTCTTTTGGTCTTGTTTATGGTTTCCTTTGCTGTGCAAAAGCTTTTCAGTTTCATTAGGTCCCATTTGTTTATTTGTGTTCTTATTTCCATTTCTCTGGGAGCTGGGTCAAAAAGAATCTTGCTGTGATGTATGTCATAGAGTGTTCTGCCTATGTTTTCCTCTAAGAGTTTGATAGTGTCTGCCCTTACACTTAGGTCTTTAATCCATTTTGAGTTTATTTTTGTGCATGGTGTCAGGGAGTGTTCTAATTTCATACTTTTACATGTTCCTGTCCAATTTTCCCAGCACCACTTATTGAAGAGGCTGTCTTTTCTCCACTGTATATCCTTGCCTCCTTTATCAAAGATAAGTTGACCATATGTGTGTGGGTTTATCTCTGGGCTTTCTATCCTGTTCCATTGATCTATATTTCTGTTTTTGTGCCAATACCAAACTGTCTTGATTACTGAAGCTTTGTAATATAGTCTGAAGTCAGGGAGCCTGATTCCCCCAGCTCCATTTTTCGTTCTCAAGATTGCTTTGGCTATTCGGGGTCTTTTGTGTTTCCATACAAATTGTGAAATTTTTTGTTCTAGTTCTGTGAAAAATGCCAGTGGTAGTTTGATAGGGATTGCATTGAATCTGTAGATTGCTTTGGGTAGTAGAGACATTTTCACAATGTTGATTCTTCCAATCCAGGAACATGGTATATCTCTCCATCTATTTGTATCATCTTTAATTTCTTTCATCAGTGTCTTATAATTTTCTGCATACAGGTCTTTTGTCTCCTTAGGTAGGTTTATTCCTAGATATTTTATTCTTTTTGTTGCAATGGTAAATGGGAGTGTTTTCTTAATTTCACTTTCAGATTTTTCGTCATTAGTGTATAGAAATGCAAGAGATTTCTGTGCATTAATTTTGTATCCTGCTACTTTACCAAATTCATTGATTAGCTCTAGGAGTTTTCTGGTAGCATCTTTAGGATTCTCTATGTATAGTATCATGTCATCTGCAAATAGTGACAGCTTTACTTCTTCTTTTCCGATTTGGATTCCTTTTATTTCTTTGTCTTCTCTGATTGCTGTGGCTAGGACTTCCAGAACTATGTTGAATAATAGTGGTGAGAGTGGGCAACCTTGTCTTGTTCCTGATCTTAATGGAAATGGTTTCAGTTTTTCACCATTGAGGACAATGTTGGCTGTGGGTTTGTCAAATATGGCCTTTATTATGTTGAGGAAAGTTCCCTCTATGCCTACTTTCTGCAGGGCTTTTATCATAAATGGGTGTTGAATTTTGTCAAAAGCTTTCTCTGCATCTATTGAGATGATCATATGGTTTTTCTCCTTCAATTTGTTAATATGGTGTATCACATTGATTGATTTGCGTATATTGAAGAATCCTTGCATTCCTGGGATAAACCCCACTTGATCATGGTGTATGATCCTTTTAATGTGCTGTTGGATTCTGTTTGCTAGTATTTTGTTGAGGATTTTTGCATCTATGTTCATCAGTGATATTGGCCTGTAGTTTTCTTTCTTTGTGACATCTTTGTCTGGTTTTGGTATCAGGGTGATGGTGGCCTCGTAGAATGAGTTTGGGAGTGTTCCTCCCTCTGCAATATTTTGGAAGAGTTTGAGAAGGATAGGTTTAAGCTCTTCTCTAAATGTTTGATAGAATTCGCCTGTGAAGCCATCTGGTCCTGGGCTTTTGTTTGTTGGAAGGTTTTTAATCACAGTTTCAATTTCAGTGCTTGTGATTGGTCTGTTCATATTTTCTATTTCTTCCTGGTTCAGTCTCGGCAGTTTGTGCATTTCTAAGAATCTGTCCATTTCTTCCAGGTTGTCCATTTTATTGGCATATAGTTGCTTGTAGTAATCTCTCATGATCTTTTGTATTTCTGCAGTGTCAGTGGTTACTTCTCCTTTCTCATTTCTAATTCCATTGATCTGAGTCTTCTCCCTTTTTCTCTTGATGAGTCTGGCTAATGGTTTATCAATTTTGTTTATCTTCTCAAAGAACCAGCATTTAGTTTCATTGATTTTTGCTATTGTTTCCTTCATTTCTTTTTCATTTATTTCTGACCTGATCTTTATAATTTCTTTCCTTCTGCTGGCTTTGGGGTTTTTTTGTTCTTCTTTCTCTAATTGCTTTAGGTGCAAGGTTAGGTTGTTTATTCGAGATGTTTCCTGTTTCTTGAGGTAGGCTTGTATTGCTATAAACTTCCCTCTTAGCACTGCTTTTGCTGTGTCCCATAGGTTTTGGGTCGTCGTGTCTCCATTGTCATTTGTTTCTAGGTATTTTTTGATTTCCCCTTTGATTTCTTCAGTAATCACTTCGTTATTAAGTAATGTATTGTGTAGCCTCCATGTGTTTGTATTTTTTACAGATCTTTTCCTGTAATTGATATCTAGTCTCATAGCGTTGTGGTCGGAAAAGATACTTGATACGATTTCAATTTTCTTAAATTTACCAAGGCTTGATTTGTCACCCAAGATATGATCTATCCTGGAGAATGTTCCATGAGCACTTGAGAAAAATGTGTATTCTGTTGTTTTTGGGTGGAATGTCCTATAAATATCAATTAAGTCCATATTGTTTAATGTATCATTTAAAGCTTGTGTTTCCTTATTTATTTTCATTTTGGATGATCTGTCCATTGGTGAAAGTGGGGTGTTAAAGTCCCCCACTATGATTGTGTTGCTGTCAATTTCCCCTTTCATGGCTGTTAGTATTTGCCTTATGTATTGAGGTGCTCCTATGTTGGGTGCATAAATATTTACAATTGTTATACCTTCCTCTTGGATCGATCCCTTGATCATTATATAGTGTCCTTCTTTGTCTCTTGTAATAGTCTTTATTTTAAAGTCTATTTTGTCTGATATGAGAATTGCTACTCCAGCTTTCTTTTGATTTCCATTTGCATGGAATATCTTTTTCCGTCCCCTCACTTTCAGTCTGTATGTGTCCCTAGGTCTGAAGTGGGTCTCTTGTAGACAGCATATGTATGGGTCTTGTTTTTGTATCCATTCAGCCAGCCTGTGTCTTTTGGTGGGAGCATTTAATCCATTTACATTCAAGGTAATTATCGATATGTATGTTCCTATTCCCATTTTCTTAAATGTATTGGGTTTGTTATTGTAGGTGTTTTCCTTCTCTTGTGTTTCTTGCCTAGAGAATTTCCTTTAGCATTTGTTGTAAAGCTGGTTTGGTGGTGCTGAACTCTCTCAGCTTTTGCTTGTCTGTAAAGGTTTTAATTTCTCCATCGAATCTGAATGAGATCCTTGCTGGGTAGAGTAATCTTGGTTGTAGGTTTTTCTCCTTCATGACTTTAAGTATATCCTGCCACTCCCTTCTGGCTTGCAGAGTTTCTGCTGAGAGATCAGATGTTAACCTTATGGGGATTCCCTTGTGTGTTATTTGTTTTTTTTCCCTTGCTGCCTTTAATATGTTTTCCTTATATTTAATTTTTGACAGTTTGATTAATATGTGTCTTGGCGTGTTCCTCCTTGGGTTTATCCTGTATGGGACTCTCTGTGCTTCCAGGACTTGATTAACTATTTCCTTTCCCATATTAGGGAAGTTTTCAACTACAATCTCTTCAAAAATTTTCTCAGTCCCTTTCTTTTTCTCTTCTTCTTCTGGTACCCCTATAATTCGAATGTTGGCACGTTTAATGTTGTCCCAGAGGTCCCTGAGACTGTCCTCAGTTCTTTTCATTCTTTTTTCTTTATCCTGCTCTGTAGTAGTTATTTCCACCATTTTATCTTCCAGGTCACTTATCCTTTCTTCTGCCTCAGTTATTCTACTATTGATCCCATCTAGAGTATTTTTAATTTCATTTATTGTGTTTTTCATCATTGCTTGGTTCCTCTTTAGTTCTTCTACATCCTTGTTAAATGTTTCTTGCATTTTGTCTATTCTATTTCCAAGATTTTGGATCATCCTTACTATCATTATTCTGAATTCTTTTTCAGGTAGACTACCTATTTCCTCTTCATTTGTTAAGTCCAGTGTGTTTTGAGCCTGCTCCTTCATCTGCTGTGTGTTTTTCTGTCGTCTCATTTTGCCTATCTTACTGTGTTTGGGGTCTCCTTTTCACAGGCTGCAGGTTCGTAGTTCCCGTTGTTTTTGGTATCTGTCCCCAGCGGCTAAGGTTGGTTCAGTGGGTTGTGTAGGCTTCCTGGTGGAGGGAACTAGTGCCTGAGTTCTGGTGGATGAGGCTAGATCTTGTCTTTCTGGTGGGCACGTCCACGTCTGGTGGTGTATTTTGTGGTGTCTGTGGCCTTATTATGATTTTAGGCAGCCTCTCTGCCAATGGATGGGGTGGTGTTCCTGTCTAGCTAGTTGTTTGGCATAGGATGTCCAGCACTGTAGCTTGCTGGTCGTTGAGTGAAGCTGGGTCTTGATGTTGAGATGGAGATCTCTGGGAGATTTTTGCCGTTTGGTATTACATGGAGCTGGGAGGTCTCTTGTGGACCAGTGTTCTGAAGTTGGCTCTCCCACCTCAGAGGCACGGCCCTGATGCCTGGCTGGAGCACCAAGAGCCTTTCGTCCATACGGCTCAGAGTAAAAGGGAGAAAAAATAGAAAGAAAGAAAGAAAGAGGCTATAATATAGTGAAGTAAAATAAAGCTATTGTATCGCAAAGCTATACAGACAAAATCTCACCCAGAAGCATATACATATACACTCACAAAAAAAAGGAAAAGGGGAAAAATTAATATCTCCTGCTCCCAGAGTCCCCCTCCTGAACTTGGGCTGATTCGTTGTCTATTCAGGTATTCAGCAGATGCAGGCACATCAAGTTGTTTGTGGAGCTTTAATCCGCTGCTTCTGAGGCTGCTGGGAGAGATTTCCCCTTCTCTTCCCTGTTCGCACAGCTCCTGGGGTTCAGCTTTGGATTTGGACCCGCCTCTGCGTGTAGGTCGCCTGAGAGCGTCTGTTCCCCGCCCAGACAGGACGGGGTTAAAGGAGCAGCTGCTTCGGGGGCTCTGGCTCACCCAGGCCGCGGGGAGGGAGCGGTACGGAGGAGGCGGGGCGAGCCTGCGGCGGCCGAGGCCGGCGTGACGTTGCACCAGCTCGAGGCGCGCAGTGCGTTCTCCCGGGGATGTTGTCCCTGGATCCCGGGACCCTGGCAGTGGCGGGCTGCACAGGCTCCCGGGAGGGGAGGTGTGGAGAGTGACCTGTGCTCACACACAGGCTTTTTGGAGGCGGCAGCAGCAGCCCCAGCGTCTCACGCCCGTCTCTGGGGTCCGCGCTGATCGCCGTGGCTTGCGCCCTTCTCTGGAGTTCGTTTAGACGGCGCTCTGAATCCCCTCACCTTGCGCGCAGCGAAACAAAGAGGCAAGAAAAAGTCTCTTGCCTCTTCGGCAGCTGCAGACCTTTTCCCGGTCTCCCTCCCGGCTAGCTGTGGTGCGCCAACCCCTTCAGGCTGTGTTCACGCCGCCAGCCCCAGTCCTCTCCCTGCGATCCGACCGCAGCCCGAGCCTCAGCTCCCAGCCCCGCCCGCCCCGGCGGGGGAGCAGACAAGCCTCTCGGGCTGGTGAGCGCCGCTCGGCGCCGAGCCTCTGTGCGGGAGTCTCTCCGATTTTCCCTCTGCGCCCCTGTTGCTGTGGGATCCGCGCTGATAGCCGCGGCTCGCGCCCTTCTCTGGAGTTCGTTTAGGCGGCGCTCTGAATCCCCTCTCCTTGCCCGCCGCGAAACAAAGAGGCAAGAAAAAGTCTCTTGCCTCTTCGGCAGCTGCAGACTTTTTCCCCGGACTCCCTCCCGGCTAGCTGTGGTGCGCTAACCCCTTCAGGCTGTGTTCACGCTGCCAGCCCCAGTCCTCTCCCTGCGATCCGACCAAAGCCCGAGCCTCAGCTCCCAGCCCCGCCCGCCCCGGCGGCTAAGCAGACAAGCCTCTCGGGCTGGTGAGTGCTGCTCGGCGCCGAGCCTCTGTGCGGGAACCTCTCCGCTTTGCCCTCCGCACCTCTGTGGCTGCGCTCTCCTCCGTGGCTCTGAAGCTTCCCCCCTCCGCCCCCCGCAGTCTCCGCCCGCGAAGGGGCTCCTAGTGCCTGGAAACCTTTCCTCCTTCACGGCTCCCTCCCACTGGTGCAGGTGCCGTCCCTATTCTTTTGTCTCTGTTATTTCTTTTTTCTTTTGCCCTACCCAAGTACGGGGGGAGTTTCTTGCCTTTTTGGAGGTCGGACGTTTTCTGCCAGCGTTCAGTGGGTGTTCTGTAGGAGCAGTTCCACGTGTAGGTGTATTTCTACTGTATCTGTGGGAAGGAATGTGATCTCCGCGTCTTACTCTTCCGCCATCTTCTCTATCATCCTATTCATTTCTAATTTTATTGATTTCAGCCCTCTCCCTTTATTTCTTGATGAGTTTAGATAAAAGTTTATCAATTCTGTTTATCTTTGCAAAAAAACAGCTTTTGATCTTTTAATTTTTTAAACAACATTATTGGAGTACAATTGCTTTACAATGGTGGTTAGATTCTGATTTATAACAAAGTGAATCGGCTATACATATACATATATCCCCATATCTCCTCCACCTTGTGTCTTCCTCCCACCCTCCCTATCCCACCCCTCTAGGTGGTCACAAAGCACCAAGCTGAACTCCCTGTGCTATGCGGCTGCATCCCACTAGCTATCTATTTTACATTTGGTAGTATAAATAAGTCAATGCCACTCTCTCACTTCGTCCCAGCTAAACCTTACCCCTCCCTGTGTCCTCAAGTCCATTCTCTACATCTGCGTCTTTATTCCTGTTCTGCCCCTAGATTATTCAGAACCATTTTCTTTTGTTTTTTTTAGATTCCATATATATGTGTTAGCATACAGTATTTATTTTACTCCTTCTAACTTACTTCACTCTGTATGACAGTCTCTAGGTCCATCCACCTCACTACAAATAACTCAGTTTCGTTTCATTTTATGGCTGAGTAATATTCCATTGTATATATGTGCCATATCTTCTTATTCCATTCATCTGTTGATGGACACTTAGGTTGCTTCCATGTCCTAGCTAATGTAAACAGAGCTGCAATGAACATTGTGTTACACGACTCTTTTGAAATTATGATTTTCTCAGGGTATATGCCCAGTGAGATTGTTGGGTCATATGGTAGTTATATTTTTAGTTTCTTAAGGAACGTCCATAATGATCTCCATACAGGCTGTATCAATTTCCATTCCCACCAACAGTGCAAGAGGGTTCCCTTTTCTCCACACCCTCTCCAGCATTTATTGTTTGTAGATTTTTTGCTGATGGCCATTCTGACTGGTGTGAGGTGATACCTCATTGAAGTTTGATTTGTATTTCTCTAATGATTAGTGATGTTCAGCATCCTTTCCTGTTTGTTGGCAATATGTATATCTCTTCTTTGGAGAAATGTCTATTTAGGTCTTCAGCCCATTTTTTGACTGGGTAGTTGGTTTTTTTTTTTTTTTTTTGATATTGAGCTGCATGAGCTGCTTGTAAATTTGGAGATTAATCCTTTGTCAGTTGCTTCATTTGCAAATATTTTCTCCAATTATGAGGGTTGTCTTTTCACCTTGTTTATGGTTTCCTTTTCTGTGTAAAAGCTTTTAAGTTTCATAAGGTGCCATTTGTTTATTTTTGGTTTTATTTCCATTTCTCTAGGAAGTGGGTCCAAAAGCATGACTGCTGTGATTTATGTCATAGAGTGTTCTGATTATGTTTTCCTCTAAGAGTTTGATAGTGTCTGGCCTTACATTTAGGTCTTTAATACATTTTGAGTTTATTTTTGTGTATGGTGTTAGGGAGTGTTCTAATTTCATTCTTTCACATGTAGCTGTCCAGTTTTCCCAGCACCACTTACTGAAAAGACAGTCTTTTCTCCATTGTATACTCTTGGATTCTCTATCAAAAATAAGGTGACCAGGGCTTCCCTGGTGGCACAGTGGTTGAGAATCTGCCTGCTAATGCAGGGGACACGGGTTCGAGCCCTGGTCTGGGAAGATCCCACATGCCACGGAGCAGCTGGGCCCGTGAGCCACAATTGCTGAGCCTGCGCGTCTGGAGCCTGTGCCCCGCGACGGGAGGGGCCGCGATAGAGAAAGGCCCGCGCACCGCGATGAAGAGCGGTCCCCGCACCGCGATGAAGAGTGGCCCCCACTTGCCGCAACTGGAGAAAGCCCTCGCACGAACCGAAGACCCAACACAGCCAAAAATAGATAAATAAATAAATAAATAAATAAATAAATAAATTAAAAAAAAGAAAAAAAAAATAAGGTGACCATATGTACATGGTTTTATCTCTGTGCTTTCTATCCTGTTCCATTGATCTATATTTCTGGTTTTGTGCCAGTACCATACTCTCCTGATTATTGTCGCTTTGTAGTATAATCTGAAGCCCGGGAGCCTGATTCCTCCAGCTCCATTTTTTTTCTCAAGTTGGCTTTTTCTATTCGGGGTCTTTTGCGTTTCCATACAAATTGTGAATTTTTTTGTTCTAGTTCTGTGAAAAATGCCATTGGTAGTTTGATAGGGATTGCACTGAATCTGTAGATTGCTATGGGTTGTATAGTCATTTTCACAATGTTGACTCTTCCAATCCAACAACATGGTATATTTCTCCATCTATCTGTATCATCTTTAATTTCTTTCATCAGTATCTTATAGTTTACTGCATACAGGTCTTTTGCCTCTTTATGTAGGTTTATTCCTAGGTATTTTATTCCTTTTGTTGCAATGGTAAATGGGAGTGTTTCCTTAATTTCTCTTTCAGATTTTTCACTCATTACTGTGTAGGAATGCAGGAGATTTCTGTGAATTAATTTGTATCCTGCTACTTTACCAAATTGATTGATTAGCTCTAGTAGTTTTCTGGTAGCATCTTTAGGATTGTCTATGTATAGTATCATGTCATCTGCAAACAGTGATAGCTTTACTTCGTTTTTTTCTGATTTGGATTCCTTTTATTTCTTTTCCTTCTCTGATTGCTGTGGCTAAAACTTCCAATACTATGTTGAATAATAGTGGTAAGAGTGGACAACCTTGTCTTGTTCCTCATCTTAGGGGAAATGGTTTCAGTTTTCCACCATTGAGAATGATGTTAGGTGTGGGTTTGTCATATGTGGCCTTTATTGTGTTGAGGTAAGTTCCCTCTATGCCTACTTTCTGGAGGTTTTTTTATCATAAATGTGTGTTGAACTTTGTCGAAAGATTTTTCTGTATCTATTGAGATGATCATATGTTTTTTTCTCCTTCAATTTGTTAACATTGTTTATCACATTGATTCATCTGCGTGTGTTCAAGAATCCTTGCAATCCTGGGATAAATCTCACTTGATCATGGTGTATGATCCTTTTAATGTGCTGTTGGATTCTGTTTGCTAGCATTTTGTTCAGGATTTTTGCATCTATGTTCATCAGTGATATTGACCTGTAGTTTTCTTTCTTTGTGACACCTTTGTCTGGTTTTGTTATCATGGTGATGGTGACCTCAGAGACTGAGTTTGGGAGTGTTCCTCCCTCTTCTATATATTAGAAGATTTTGAGAAGGATAGGTGTTAGCTCTTCTCTAAATGTTTGAGAGAATTCTCCTGTGAAGCCATCTGGTCCTGGGCTTTTGTTTGTTGGAAGATTTTTAATCACAGTTTCAATTTCAGTGCTTGTGTTTTGTCTGTTTATATTTTCTATTTCTTCCTGGTTCAGTCTTGGAAGGTTGCACTTTTCTAAGAATTTGTCCATTTCTTCCAGGTTGTCCTTTTTATTGGCATAGAGTTGCTTGTAGTAATCCCTCATGATCCTTTTTATTTCTGCAGTGTCAGTTGTCACTTCTCCTTTTTAATTTCTAATTCTATTGATTTGAGTCTTCTCCCTTTTTTTCTTGATGAGTCTGGTTAATGGTTTATCAATTTCATTTATCTTCTCAAAGAACCAGCTTTCAATTTTATTGATCTTTGTTATTGTTTCCTTCATTTCTTTTTCATTTATGTCTGATCTGATCTTTATGATTTCTTTCTTTCTGCTAACTTTGTTTTTTTTTTGTTCTTATTTCTCTAATTGCTTTAGTTGTAAGTGTATATTGTTTATTTGAGATGTTTCTTGTTTCTTGAGGTAGGATTGTATTGCTATAAACTTCCGTCTTAGAGCAGCTTTTGCTGCATTCCATAGGTTTTGCATCATCATGTCTCCATTGTTATTTGTTTCTAAGTATTTTTTTCCTCTTTGATTTCTTCAATGATCTCTTGGTTATTAAGTAGTGTATTGTTTAGCCTTCATGTGCTTGTATTTTTTTATAGAGTTTTCCCTGTAATTGATATCTAGTCTCATAGCACTGTGGATGGAAAAGATACTTGATATGATTTCAATTTTCTTAAATTTACTAAAGCTTTATTTGTGACACAAGATATGATCTATCATGGAGAATATTCCATGAGCCCTGAGAAGAAAGTGTATTCTGTTGTTTTTGGATGGAATGTCCTATAAATGTCAATTAGTCCATCTTGTTTAATGTATCATTTAAAGCTTCTGTTTCCCTATTTATTTTCATTTTTGATGATCTGTCTATTGGTGAAAGTGGGGTGTTAAAAGCCCCTACTATGATTGTGTTACTGTTGATTTCCCCTTTTATAGCTGTTAGTATTTTCCTTAGGTATTGAAGTTCACCTATGTTGGGTGTGTAAATATTTACAATTTTTATATCTTCTTCTTGGATTGATCCCTTGATCATTTTGTAGCATCCTTCTTTGTTTCTTGTAATAGTCTTTATTTTAAAGTCTATTTTGTCTGATATGATAATTGCTACTCCAGCTTTCTTTGATTTCCATTTTAATGGAATAACTTTTTCCATCCCCTCACTTTCAGTGTTTATGTGTCCCTAGGTCTGAAGTGGGTCTCTTGTGGACAGCATATATACAGGTCTTGTTTTTGTATCCATTCAGCCAGTCTATGTATTTTCGTGGGAACAGCTAATCCATTTACATTTAAGGTAATTATCGATATGTATATTTCTATTACCATTTCCTGAATTGTTTTGGGTTTGTTATTTCAGGTCTTTTCCTTCTCTTGTGTTTCCTGCCTAGAGAAGTTCCTTTAGCATTTGTTGTAAAGCTGGTTTGGTGGTGCTGAATTATCTTAACTTTTGCTTGTCTGTAAAGGTTTTATTATCTCCATCGAATTTGAATGAGATCCTTGCTGGGTAGAGTAATCTTGGTTGTAGGTTATTCCCTTTCATCACTTTAAATATGTCTTGCTACTCCCTTCTGGCTTGCAGTTTTTGCTGAAAGATCAGCTGTTAACCTTATGGGGATTCCCTTATATGTTATTTGTTGTTTTTCCCTTGCTGTTTTAATATTTTTTCTTTGCATTTAATTTTTGAGAGTTTGATTAATATGTGTCGTGGCATTTTTCTCCTTGGATTTATCCTGTAATGGACTCTCTGTGCTTCCTGTTCTTCATTGACTATTTCCTTTTCCATATTAGGGAAGTTTTCGTATATAATCTCTTCAAATATTTTCTCAGTCCCTTTCTTTTTCTCTTCTTCTGGGACCACTATAATTCGAATGTTGCTGTGTTTAATGTTTTCCCAGTTGTCTCTAAGACTGTCCTCAATTCTTTTCCTTCTTTTTCTTTATTCTGCTCTGCAGTAGTTATTTACACTCTTTTATCTTCCAGGTCACTTATCCTTTCTTCTGCCTCAGTTATTCTGCTATTGATTCCTTCTAGAGAATTTTAAATTTCATTTTTTTGTGTTGTTCATCATTGTTTGTTTGCTCTTTAGTTCTTCTAGGTCCTTGTTAATCATTTCTTCTATTTTCCCCATTCTTTTCCCAAGATTTTGGATCATCTTTACTATCATTACTCTGAATTCTTTTTCAGGTAGACTGCCTATTTCCTCTTCAGTTTTTCGGTCTGGTGGGTTTTTGCCTTGCTCCTTCATCTGCTGTGTGTTTCTCTGTCCTCTCATTTTGCTTAACTTACTGTGTTTGAAGTCTTCTTTTCACAGGCTACAGGTTCGTAGTTCCCATTGTTTTTGGTGTCTGCCCCCAGTGGCTAAGGTTGGTTCAGTGGGTTGTGTAGGCTTGCTGGTGGAGGGGACTATTGCCTGTGTTCTGGTGAATGAGGCTGTATCTTGTCTTTCTGGTGGGAGGACCGTGTCTGGTGGTGTGTTTTGGGGTGTCTGTGACCTTATTATGATTTTAGGCAGCCTCTCTGCTAATGGTTGGGGTTGTGTTCCTGTCTTGCTAGTTATTTGGCAGATGTTGTCCAGCACTGTAGCTTGCTGGTTTTTGAGTGGAGCTGGGTCTTAGCGTTGAGCTCGATATCTCCGGGAGATCTTTTGCTGTTTTATATTACATGGAACCGGTTGGTCTCTGGTGGACCAATGTCCTGAACTCGGCTCTCCCACCTCAGAGGCACAGGGCTGACACCTGGCTGGAGCACCAAGACCCTGTCAGCCAAAAGGCCGGGTATGTGTGGTGTTTCTTGTCTTTTGGGAAGTGTGAGGTCATCTGCTAACGTTCACTAGGTGTTCTGTAGGAGGTGTTCCACATGTAGATGTATTTGTGATGTATTTGTGGGCATGATCTCCATGTCTTACTCCTCCGCTGTCTTGAAGGTCTCTCCAGCTTTTGATCAAAGTATTAACTTGATCTTTTCTATTGTTGTCTTTGTTTCTATATCATTTATTTCTGGTCTGATCTTTATGATTTCTTTCCTTCTACTACTTTGGGTTTTGTTTGTTCTTCCTCTAGTTGTTTTAGATGTAAGTTTATGTTGTCTATTCGTGAGTTTTCTTGTTTCCTGAGGTAAGATTTTATTGTTATAATTTTCCTTCTTAGAACTGCTTTTGCCACAGCCCATAGGTTTTGGATTGTCATGCTTTTGATTTCATTTGTCTCTAGGTATTTTCCGATTTCCTCTTTGATTTCCAACAGTGATCCACTGGTTGTTTAGTGGCATATTGTTTAGCCTCCACGTGTTTGTGGGGTTTTTTTTTGGAGTTTTTTTCTTGTAGTTGATTTCTAATTTCCTCGCCAACACTGTGGTTGGAAAAGATACTTGATATGATTTCAATTTTTTTAAATTTACTGAGGCTCACTTTGTGGCTCAGCATGTGGTCAATCCTGGAGAATGTTCCATGTGCCATTGAGGAGAATGTGTATTCTGCTGCTTTCATATTGAATGCTCTATAAATATTAATTAAGTTTATCTGGTCTAATGTGTCATTTAAGGTCTGTGTTTCCTTATTGATTTTCTGTTTGGATCATCTGTCCATTGATGAAAGTGGGGTGTTAAATTCCCCCACTATTATTGTGTTACTCTCAACTTCTCCCTTTATGGCTGTTAGTATTTGGCTTATATATTGAGGTGCTCCTATGTTGGGTGCATGTATATTTTCATTTATTATATCTTCTTCTTGGATTGATCCCTTGATCATTATGTAGTGTCCTTCTTTGTCTCTTATAATAATCTTTATTTTAAAGTCTATTTTGTCTAATATGATTATTGCTACCCAGCTTTCTTCCGATTTCCATTTGTACGTAATTCCTTTTCCATCCCTTCACTTTCAGTCTGTATGTGCCCCTAGATGAAGTGGGTCTCTTGTAGACAGCATATATATGGGTCTTGTTTTTTTTATCTGTTCAGCCAGTCCGTGTCTTTTGGTTGGAGCATTTAATCCATTTACATTTAAAGTAATTATCAAAATGTATGTTCCTGTTGCCATTTTCTTAATTGTTTTGGATTTTTTTGTGTATGTCTTTTTTCTTCCCTTCGTCTTTGGTTCTCTTCTCTTGTGATTTGATAACTAACTTTAGTGTTGTATTTGGATTCACTTTTCTTTTTTGTGTGTGCCTCTATTGTAGATTTTTTGTTTGTGGTTACCATGAGGATTTGATTTAGCAGTCTATATATAAACAAGATTGTTTTAAGTTGCTGGCCTTTTAATTTCAGATTCATTTCCAATATCCTGCATTTGTACTCTCCTCTTCTCACAATTGCTTGTTTTGATATCTTATATTTGTGCAGATGATTTCCTACCTTTACTTTATGTTTGCCTTTACCAGTGAGCTTTTCCATTCATAATTTTGTTGTTTCTAGTAGTGGCCTTGTATTCTACTTAGAGAAGTTCCTTTAGCATTTGTTGCCAAGCTGGTCTGGTGGTGCTGAACTCTCTTAGCTTTTCCTTGTTTCTGAAGCTTTTGATTTCTCCCTCAAATCTGAAAGAGAGCCTCGCTGGGTAGAGTATTCTTGGTTGTAGGTTTTTTCCCTTTCATCCCTTTACATATGTCATGCCATTCCCTTCTGGTATGCAGAGTTCCTCCTGAGAATTCAGGTGATAACCTTATGGGGATTCCCTTATATGTTTTTTGTTGCTTTTCCCCTTTTGATTTTAATATTTTTTCTTTGTCTTTAATTTTTGTCAGTTTGATTACTATGTGTCTTGGCATTTTCCTCCTGGTTTTATGCTGCGTGGGAGTCTCTGTGCTTCCTGGACTTGGGTGACTGTTTCCTTTCTCATGTTAGGGAAATTTTCAGCTATTATCTCTTCAAATGTTTTCTCAGGTCCTTTCTCTGTCTCTTCTCCTGGGAACTCTATGAGGCAAATATTGGTGCCTTTAATGTTGTCCCATATGTCTCTTAGACTGTCTTCATTTTATTCTTTTTTCTTTATTCTGTTCCATGACAGTGATTTCTACTATTCTGTCTTCCAGTTCACTTATCTATTCTTCTTCCTCACTCGGCTATTTATTCCTTCTAGTGTATTTTTCATTTCAGTTATTGTATTGTTCACCTCTGTTTGTTTGTTCTTTAGTTCTTCTAAGTCTTCATTAAATATTTCTTGTGTTTTCTCAATCTATGCCTCCATTCTTTTTCTGAGGTCTTGGATCGCATTTACTATCATAACTCTGAACTCTTTTTCTGGTAGATTGCTGATCTCCACTTCACTTAGTTGTTTTTCTGGGGTTTTATCTTGTTCCTTCATCTGGGACATATTCCTCTGACATATCATCTTGTCTATCTTTCTGTGATTGTGGTTTCCTTTCTGCAGGCTGCAGAGTTTTAGTTCTACTTGCTTCTGCTGTCTGCCTTCTATTGGATGAGGCTGTCTAAGAGGCTTGTGCAGGCTTCCTGGTGGGAGGGCCTGGTTCCTGTCTGCTGGTGGGTGGGGCTGGGTCTTGTCCCTCTGGTGGCAGGGCTGTGCTCAGGAAGACTTTAAGCAGACTGTCTGCTGATGTGTTGGGCTGTTTTCCTGCCCTGTTAGTTGTTTGGCCTGAGACATCCCAGCACCAGAGCCTAAAGTCTGTTGGGTGGGGCTAGGTCTTGGGGGGAAATGGTGGCCTCCAGAAGGGCTCATACCAATGAGTACTCACCAGAGCTTCTGCTGCCAGTGTTTTTGCCCCTGAAGTGAGCCACAGCCACGCCCTGCCTCTGCAGGAGACCCTCTAATACAAGCAAGTAGCTCTGGCCCAGTCTCTTATGATGTCACTGCTTTTTTCCCTGGGCCTTCATGCACAATAGACCTTGGGTGTCCCCTCGAAGAATAGAGTTTCTGTTTCTTCCAGTCCTGTGGAATTCCTGCAATCAAACCGCACTGGCTATCAAAGCCAGATTCTCTGGGACTCCTCCTCCCATTGCCAGACCTCCAGGTTGGGAAGCCTGATGTGGGGCTCAGGACTTTCACTCCTGTGGGAGAACTTCTGTGGTATAATTATTTTCTGGTTTGTTGGCCACCCACCTGGCGGGTATGGGATTTGCTTTTATTGCAGTTGCATCCCTCCTACTATCTCATTGTGACTTCTTCTTTGTCTTTTGACTTAAGGTATATTTTTTGGCAGGTTCCAGCGTTTTATTTAAAAAAAATTTTTTTTTCAGCAGTTAGTTTTGATTTTGATGCCTTTGTAAGAAGGGATAAACTCACATCCTTCTACTCTGCCATCTTGCTGGCAAGTCTCTAAAGGCAGCTATTTTTGAGAGCTTGGTCTACCACAAGGACACTGGTTCTGGCAAGGACAATTTTGACATCTTCCCTCTAGTCTATTAACACTGGAGCTAGGCCCCATGCACCAGTAGTCCAGAACCAGCGCTGGGACTCCCTGGGTTATGCAGTCAACTATGCCAGGAACGAGCAATGCCCACTAGTAGGATAGGATCAACCTAGGGACTTCCTGGGCCACATAACCAATGATGCCTGGACCTATACCACCCACCCATGTACTAGGAACAGCCCTATGGCCTCCTGGCACAAATAGCCATGCTGGGATTTAGCACTACTCACCAGCAGGACTGCACTAGCTCCAGGACACCCAAGGCCCTAGCCCTGTCCACTAGTGGGCCAGCATCAGTGCTGGGACCCCCTAGCACGTGCAGTCAGCCATCCCAGGACCAGAATGTACCCACCAGTGACTGGCAGCATACACACAAGGCAGGACTGGCAGCCAGCTGGGCTGGGAAACAGCCCTGCCAACCAGCACACTCACAGTAGTTGGTCCCACTACAACAGATGGGCCCATTCAGCCCACACAGAGGGCACACCAAGATAGATAATATATCTCTAGTGTCCAAAGGGGAGTGTGTTACTGGGACCCATTGGAATCTGCTACGTAAGTTCTTTTCTCCAAGACTGGAAAAAGTAACTGACCTAGCTAATATATACAAATAAACACAGAGCCTTGGGCAAAATGAGACAACAAAGAAATATGTTCCAAATGAGGGAACAAGATAAAACCCCAGGTGAAGGACTAAGTGAAGTGGAGAAGAGCAAAGCACTGAATAAAGGACTGATACTAATACAATAATAGCAGGGGACCTTAACACCCCACTTACATTAATGGACAGATCTTTGAGACACAAATCAACAGGAAAATGCTGGCAACAACACATTAGAGAAACAACACATTAGACCAGATGAACTTAATAGACATATATAGAACATTCCATCCAAAATCAGCAGAATACACATTCTTTTCAAGGGCACATGGAACATTCTCTAAAAATAGATCACATACTGAGCCACAAAACAATCAATAAATTTAAAAAGATTGAAAACATATCAAGCATCTATTCTTTTTTTAATATTTTATTATTTATTTATTTATTTATTTGGCTGCATCAGGTCTTAGTTGCAGCATGCAGGATCTTTGTTGTGGCATATGGGATCTTCAGTTGTGGTGTGCAGTCTCTTTGTTGCAGCACACGGGCTTCTCTAGTTACAGCATGTGGGCTTCTCTCTAGTTGTGGCTCACAGGCTCCAGAGCATGTGGGCTCAGTAGTGTTGGCATGGGAGCTTATTTGCCCTGCAGCATGTAGGATATAAGTTCCCCAACCAGGGATTAAACCTGTGTCCCTGCATTGGAAGGTGGATTCTTAATCACTGGACCACCAGGGAAGTTCCCAAGCATCTATTCTGACCACAATGGTATGAGACTAGAAATCAACTACATGAAAAAAACTGCAAAAACACAAACACATGGAGTCTAAACAATATGCTAGAAAACAACCAATGGGTCACTGACAATATCAAAGAAGAATTAAAGAATACCTGGAGAGAAATTGAAAGTGGATCCAAAATCTATGGGGTGCAGCAAAAGCATTTACAAGAGGGAAGTTTATACAAGTGGACATCAGGAAACAAGAAAAATCTCGAATAAACAATTTATCCTTAAACCTAAAGGAACTAAGAAAGAAACAAAATCCAAAGTAGTGGAAGGAAAGAAATGAAAAATATCAGAACAGAAATAAATGAAATAGAGACTGAAAAAACAATAGAAAAGATCAATGAAAGTAAGAGCTGGTTCTTTGAAAAGATAAACAAAATTGATAAATCTTTAGCCAGACTCATCAAGAGAAAAAGAGAGAGGACCTAAATAAATAAAATCAGAAATGAAAAAGAATTTACAGACCAATACTTCAGAAATACAAAGGATAATAAGAGATTACTATGAAAAATATACACCAATAAAATGGACAACTTAGAAGAAATGGAAAATTCTTAGAAATGCACCATCTCCCAAGACTGAATCAGGAAGAAATAAAAAAAATATGAACAGACAAATTAACAATAAAGAAGCTGAATCAGTAATTTAAAAACTCCCAACTAACAAAAGTGAAGAATCAGGCAGCTTCACAGATGAACTTTACAAAACATTTAAAGAAGGGTTAACATCTAACCTTCTCAAATTATTCCAAAATACTCAAGAGGAAAGAACACTTCCAAATTCATTATATGAAACCAGCATCACCCTGATACCAACATCAGACAAAGATACCACAAAAAAATAAATTACAGGTCAATATCACTGATGAATATAGATGCAAAAATCCTGAACAAAATGCTAGCAAACCGAATTAGACAATACATTAATAGGATCATTCATTATGATCTAGTGGAATCTATCACAGGGATGCAAGGGTGGTTCAATATCAGCAAATCAGTCAATGTGACACCCAAGTTAACAAATGAAGAATAAAAATTATAAGTTCATTCATTAGATGTAGAAAAATTTTTGGCAAAATTTAACATCCATTTATGATAAACACTCTCAACAAGTGGGCATATAGAGAATGTACCTCAACATATAAAGGCCATATATGACAAGCCCACCACTAACATCATATTTAATGGTGAAATGCTGAAAGCATTTCCTCTAAGATCAGGAACAAGACAAGGATGTCCATTTTTGCCCCTTTTATTCAACATAGTATTAGAAGTCCTAAACACAGCAATCAAACAAGAAAAATAAATAAAAGGAATCAAAATTGGAAAGGAACAAGTAAAGGTGTCACTGTTTGCTGATGACATGATACTATACAAAATCCTAAAGACACCACCAATAAATACTCAAATTAATAAATTAATTCAGTAAAGGTGTAGCCTCCAAATTAATATACAATAATCTGTTCTGTTTCTATATTATAGCAATGAACTATCATAAAGAGAAATTGAGAAAACAATCCCATTTAAAATCACATCGAAAAGAATAAAATCCCTAAGAATAAAGCTAACCAAGACAGTTTTGTACTCCAAAAACTAGAAAACTCTGATGAAGTAAATTGAAGATGACACAAACAGATGGAAAGATATACCATATTCACAAATTGGAAAAATTAATATTGTTATAATGATCATACTATCCAAGGAAATCTACAGATTCAATGCAATTTTTATTAAAATACCAATGGCATTTTTCATAGAACTAGAACAAGTAGTTTTCAGATTTCTGTGGAAACACGACAGATCCCAAGTGACACAAACAATCTTGACAAAGAAGAACAAGGCTGAAGGCATAATGCGTCCTGATTTCAAACTATACTACAAAGCTACAGTAATCAAAACAGTATGGTACCGGCATAAAAACAAACATAGATCAATAGAACAGAATAGAGAGCTCTAATTTAACTCAAAATTATATGGTAAACTAATCTATGACAGTGAGGCAAGAATATACAATGAGGAAAAAACAAACTCTTTAATAAATGATGGGAAAACTGGACAACTACATGCAAAGTAATCAAAATGGATTACCTTCTCATACAATATACAAAAATAAACTGAAACTAGATTAAAGACCTAAATGTAAGACTTGAAACCACAAAAATCCTAGAAGAAAGCATAGGCATTATGATCTTTGACATTGGTCTAGGCAATTTTTTTTTGGAAATGTCTCTTCAGGCAAGGGAAACAAAAGCAAAAGCATACAAATGGGACTACATCAAACTAAAAATCTTTTGTGCAGTGAAACAAACTATCAGCAAAACAAAAAGGCAGCCTACTGAATGGGACAAGGTATTTGCAAATGATATATCTGATTATGGGTTAATATCCAAAATACACAAAGAACTCATATAACTCACCCTCAAAAAAAAAAACCCCAAAGGAACCTGATTAAAAAATGGGTAGAAGAACTGAATAGATATTTTTCCAAAGAAGACATACAGATGGCCAATAGACACATGAAAAGATGCTCAACATCACTAATCATCAGGGAAATGCAAATCAAAATCACAATGAGATATCACCTCACACCTGTCAGAATACCTCTTATCACAAAGACAACAAATAACAAGTGTTGGCAAGGATGTAGAGAAAAGGGAAACCTTATGCTCTGTTCATGGGAATGTAAATTGGTGCAGTCACTATGGAAAACATTATGGAAGTTCCTCAAAAAATTAAGAGTAGAACCACCATATGATTCATTAATTTCACTTCTGAGTATTTATTTGAAGATATGGAATAACTCTCTCTGGTCAGCTAGGTAGGAAAATGTAATTGGCCATAATCTGAGATGGGTTTAAATTTTCATCTTACCATGCAGTGTGGCCTTGATAGTAAGTTAATGTTTTATTCTGACCAATTTTGAATTTTGTGTGAGCAACATCAAAGATGTTTTTCTTCTGGTGCTGAAATGTCCATTTCATCGAGTCTGGTAGGTTCTATAGAGATTGCCACAGTTACAGAAAGGTGTATTTAGGGTTTTCCTGATTCTCTGCCTTCCTTTTTCTCAGCAGGACTGTCATATTTTTTGGACAACAATAGGCTTGACTTTTATTCTTGATAGCGGAAAACTTAAAGCAAGGGAACCTGAGAAATGAGTGTGATGCGAGGGGATTTGGAGTATGGCATGTTCTTACCTCTTTCTCACTTAGGGCAACCCCTTTTCCTCCTACAGTTCTTTCTGATTCACCCCGTAAAAGCAGGACCTGTGGGTTGGGATGAGGGTAAAGTGAGTGAGGCACTCACTGTGTTAGGGTTGTACAAGTACAGTGTTGGATCCTGTCTTTATTGAAAAATTTGACATTTTACTCAGCATAAAGGTTTTGCATTAATTTCAATATTTTAAAATATTGTTGGTGGGAATGTAAATTGATACAGCCACTATGGAGAACAGTATGGAGGTTCCTTAAAAAACTAAAAATAGAATTACCATATGACCCAGCAATCCCACTGCTGGGCATATACCCTGAGAAAACCATAATTCAAAAAGACACATGCACCCCAATGTTCATTGTAGCACTATTTACAGTAGGTCATGGAAGCAACCTCAATGTCCATTGACAGACGAATGGATAAAGAAGATGTGGTACATATATACAATGGAATATTACTGAGCCATAAAAAGGAATGAAATTGGGTCATTTGTAGAGACATGATTGTACCTAGAGACTGTCATATAGAGTGAAGTAAGTCAGAAAGAGAAAAACAAATATCGTATATTAAAGCATATATGTGGAATCCAGAAAAATGGTAAAGATGAACCAGTTTTCAAGGCAGAAATAGAGACACAGATGTAGAGAACAAATGTATGGACACCAAAGGGGATAGCGGGTGTGTGCGTGTGTGTGTGATGGTGGTGGGATGAATTGGGATTGACATATACACACTAATAAGTATAAAATAGATAACTAATAAGAACCTGCTGTATAAAAAATAAATAAATAAAAAAGATTAAAAAATAAAATATTGTCTTTAGATATTACTTTTCTTGATTGCTGACTTTCTGTGTCTCCTTAAATTTTGCATCCGCAGCTCTGAAATCTCTCCCACTCAAGTACATCAGGCAGGACAATCATGGGTAAAATGAACTCTACTAGGACTCAGGTAGTTGCAGGAAAATTGTTTAATGCTGCTGACCCTGCCAACCAACTGATCATCAGTCAGTTATGCTGTGTCCTCTGCCTGCAGCCTTTTATTGCCCCAGGTCACCAGAGCATGGCTGGCAGGGTTCTTGGGAAACCTGGAGAGTTATCACTAATATGAGCAGGATGGAGGCTGAGCAATCCTGCTGTAGACAGTATAGAGTAATTTGGTCACCCTTAGTACAGTGATTTTGCCTTTTATTATATAGTACAAATTGTATGAACAATTAATTAATTGATTGATAGTGCTTTCTTTGTTAAAAAATCTTTTGAATGCAATAAGTTAAAAGAGTATGTTTAACAAAAATGTAACGACTAAATTTCTGCTTTTCATGAAAGTTGATGATGAATGTGTAACTTGCACAAAGGGATTTTAAACATTTACCTTCTATGGGGCCAAAGTGTTATCACTGAACACATGAGAACAAGGAGACACAAATCTACTGAAGAAGCAGCAGCATCTATGCCAAAAAGTCAGTAGTTACTTTAAGACAACTGTGCCCAAAGGTGTTGATGTAACATATGCAGTGAAAATGGTGTGTTTGCTCATCAGTCTGTGAAGCATCACTTTTCATTTAGCTTAAATGACCTTTCTAAATTAATTTCACTCAATTTCAGTCCACTTTTTCTTGTGCATGTACAAAAGTTCAAGTGATAGGTATTAATATTATAGCTTAGTTAGCAGAAGAACTTTGCAAATAGAGATGAAGGAGACAATAGCAAAGATCAATGAAACTAAAGGCTGGTTCTTTGAGAAGATAAACAAAATTGATAAACCTTTAGCCAGAGTGATCAAGAAAAAAAGGGAGAGTGCTCAAATCAATAAAATTAGAAATGAAAAGGAGAGGTTAACAATGGACACCACAGAAATACAAAGAATCATAAGAGACTGCTACAAGGAACGTCATGCCAATAAAATGGACAACATAGAAGAAATGGACATAGTCTTAGAAAGGTACGACCTTCCAAGACTGAACCAGGAAGAAATAGAAAATATGAACAGGCCAATCACAAGTACTGAAATTGAAACTGTGATTAAAAATCTTCCAACAAACAAAAGCCCAGGACCAGATGGCTTCACAGGCGAATTCTATCAAACATTTAGAGAAGAATTAACACCTATACTTCTCAAACTCTTCCAAAAAATCACAGAGGAAGGAACACTCCCAAGCTCATTCTAGGAGGCCACCATCACCCTGATATCAAAACCAGACAAAGATATCACAAAAAAAGAAAATTACAGGCTAGTAGCACTGATGAACATAGACACAAAAATTCTGAAGAAAATACTAGCAAACAGAATCCAACAACACATTAAAAGGATCATACACCATGATAAAGTGGGATTTATCCCAGGGATGCAAAGGTTTTTCAATATATGCAAAACAATCAATGTGATACACCACATTATAATTTTATACATGTCATCAGATTTTTCAAATAAGAAATCAGTTAATTCCCATAATGGTTCAATTGTTTTTTACTTCACTTCATGGATTCAAAGTTTTTGGAAATGTCAGCTTTCAAACTGACATTGTTGTAAATGTTGTCATAAATTCATTTCAAACTTCAACAGTGAAGATAAATTGGTTTGTTTTGTCTTGTTTTGGTACTAATATGAATACAATGTGTTAAAAATTTTAGAACTCAATTAAGAAATCGATGGAACCGAAATGTGTTTGGAATAGATTGTGATATACATAATTTACCACTGTGTCCAAGCAAGTTGTTTTATTTTACCAATTGAAATAGAAGCTGAAGTTGTTGAAATTTATTAAAAATTTTGTAGGTACAGAGTAACTAAACTAACGTGTATTTTTGGTGATAAATTTAATGATGAATACAAAAGTACATTTTAATAGGATCTTAGAAATATTTGAGCATTTGATAAACTGTTTTGTGAATTAACCTAAGAAACAGTATTGAACTTTCTGTAATTGAGTACTCTTTTTGGTTGCATTTTGTTTAAAATGCACTGAAAATCTTCATAAATATGTTTTTAATGGAGTATCTCAAAATTTTAGCTTTTGAAAGCTTTTAGAAAATTTCAACTTTTGAATACAAATCTGGCAAACAAAAAGACATTGAAATTTATCTCTGTAAAAGCAAGAGAGGAACTGCACAAAGTAAACCATAAAAGCCCTATGGTGTGCACAATTTAATTTTGAAATTCTTGAATTGCTCTTAGGAATATTTTGACTTGTGGGAAGAATCTTTTGATGGATCTCCTATTTTTATAAAAAAATTATTTTATTGAAGTATAGTTGATTTAATTGTGTTAGTTTCTGTTATACAACAAAGTTATATATATATATATATATATATATATATATATATATATATATATAAATATACTTTTATATATTCTTTTCCACTATGGTTTATTACAGGATATTGAATATAGTTCCCTGTGCTATACAATAGGACCCTGTTGTTTATCCATTCTATATATAATAGTTTGCATCTGCTAATTCCAAACTCCCCTTTCCTCCCTCCCCTTTGGCCACCACAAGTCTGTTCTCTATGTCTGTGAGTCTGTTTCTGTTTCATAGATAAGTTCATTTGTGTCGTATTTTAGATTCCACATATAAGTGATAACATATGACATTTGTCTTTCTCTTTCTAACTTATTTCATGTAGTATGATAATCTCTAGGTCCATCCATGTTACTGCAAATGGCATTATTTCATTCTTTTTTATGGCTGAGTAGTATTCCATTTTGTGTGTGTGTGTGTGTGTGTGTGTGTATACCACATCTTCTTTTGGATATCCTATTTTTTACTAAATAGTTTATATTCTGGATCTGAATGGACTGGTATGAAACTGGGAAGGACTACAATTATGGAGTATCTAAATTTGGTAAAATATTAAAAAGAAACATAGAGGCAACTTATAGAGCTTAGTTTTATCCTTTTCTTTTTTTTAAAATTTATTTATTTATTTATTTATTTATTTATTTATTTATTTATGGCTGTGTTGGGTCTCCATTCTGTGCAAGGGCTTTCTCTAGTTGCGGCAAGTGGGGGCCACTCTTCATCATGGTGTGTGGGCCTCTCATTATCATGGCCTCTCTTGTTGCGGAGCACAGGCTCCAATTGCGCAGGCTCAGTAATTGTGGCTCACGGGCCTAGTTGCTCCGCGGCATGTGGGATCTTCCCAGACCAGGGCTCGAACCCATGTCCCCTGCATTGGCAGGCAGATTCTCAACCACTGCACCACCAGGGAAGCCTAGTTTTATCTTTTAAATCTGTCTTTTTGTGTATTTGTGCCTCATTCTCATTAATTTTTTGGATCAATCATCCAGTTCACTGATTCTCTCCTTAACATTTCTACTACTAGACTTGTCCACTGATTTACATTTCAAGTCTTATTATTTTTCATTTTTATAATTGCGATTTACTCATTTTTCAGCATGCTTGGTCCTTCTTTATATTTTTCACTTGCTCCTCATATTTTCAAACTTCTTTTAAAATTTCTTTATATGTAGTAAATGTAGTTTGTATTCTGTGTCTCTACTAACTCCAGTAGCTGAAGTCTTTGTTTCATTATCTGCTTCATTTTGACTGCATCCTGTTTATTTTCCTTGGAACCTTATCTGTGAGAATTCATTGATGCTTCGGTTGAAGGTGGGTTCAGAAAAGACTTTCAATAGTTTCTGCCAAGAACCTTGGAGCACTTCCAGGCTAGGATCACTGTAAACTAGATTTCAGTGTAAGGATTTTTAGACCAACTAACTGATATGGATTCATCCTGCATAACCATGTGAGAACTCCTTTTCTGTTGCAAACTTTCAGGAAAGGTTTTTTTTTTTTTTTTTCTGTTGACTGAGCACCAAGGTTGGGATGGGCAAATTTCCTTGCACTCCCTAGCAGGGTAGGCATTTCTAGCTCTTTCAAACACTTAAGGTGTTCCCCTTTGCTTCTCAACTTTAAGAGAAGGTATCCTATTAGACAACCCACCTTGCGCAGGTCCTAGGCTTTGTTCCCGTACCCTGTAAGCCAAAATTGAGGTCAAATGCCCTGGAGACAAAAGCTAGCTTTGCTGCTATGTCCAATACTTAGAAATCTTATCTTCATTTAAATTTTTACCTGAATATTCCTCACTTTCTCACCAGATAATTATTACATTTAAAAGGGTTTTGTTTGTTTGTTTGTTTTGATGCTGGTGGTATCTCATCCAGAAGTTTTTGGTTGATTTCAAGAACATAAATCAGAATATCTTGTCTGCCATTTTGCTAGAAGCAGAAGTTCTGTTGTCTTATTTTTCTTTTTCTTGTCTAAATATTTGGAGTAAAATTTCAAATAATACAGGAGGACATAAAGGGAAAACCTCTCTCCCACCTTCCTTCCCTAATAAAAATACCTAGCTAACATACTGAGTGCTTGGGAAGTGCCAAGTTTTATGTGTTTTCTGTGCATTAACTCACTTTATCTTTCACTGGTTCTTTGAGGCAATCTACTGTTATGACTCCCATTTTCCATATGAGGCAATTGAAGCTCAGAGAATTTAAACATCTCATACACCAAGTGATGGGTCTGGGTTTGAACTTGGCAGTGTGTCTTCAGAGCCTTTGCATTAATTCCCCCCCCCCCCCGTTTTGCTTTGCTTTTAATCATAGCACTATCCAGGACTCTCACATTCACTGTCAACAATGGGTGGAACTTTCTTTCTCTGCACATACAAACCTATATATTCATACTTTATCTTAATTTATTTTTTACTCAGTTATTCAATAAGCATTATTTTATCCCCTTCTATGTGTCATATCAGAGCTCAGTATATTCACTTTTTTGAAGGAGAATCTGTCTTGTGGGAGAGGCACACATTTACATGATAATGAAGATGCAATGGTGCCCCGTGCTGCAGTAGAGTTACAATGCGTAGGAAGCATAGAGAGACAGAAAGCCATTTCAGCCTGGGCATGAAAGTCAGAGAAGTTTCTCAGTGGAGGTGGTATTTGACTTTGACCTTGAAAGATGAGTTGTTGTGCACATCTATGGAGAACTGTGTGCCACATTCTTTCTAGGAGGAAGCAACAGCATATACAAAGATCTGGGGACCTGAAAAGTACTGGCTTGTTTATAATCACTTCTAATATGTTATTAAATGCTTATCAGGAATAAACAAGTACTGTTTCTTTTGTATCCCCATGGCACCTGGCCAGGTACAACATAGCCCCTTAGTGACTACCATCTAATTAATTTAACAACTCCCTCTATTAAGCATGCAGAGGTTGGTCTCTGAGTTTGCTCCTTCCAGATATTGATGGGAAAACAAGGATAGTGAATTGAGTGAGTAAGGCTATGGTCTTGTGAGTCTCTGCTGGTGAAAGTGCCCAGAGAGGATGATAGCCTCCAAGGGAACATATGAAGGATGCTGGGACCAAGGCTGCCAAACATAGAGTAAGAGCTCAAGAGAGGAAAACACACTTTCCAGAAAGTAAACACTACAAAGGTTTGTGTTTACAGACCACCCTGTGGCCCATCCTGCTGGTGATCTAGGGCTTCCTTTATCTGTATTCCTGGGCACTAGAGCTCGTGTTGTCTGAGTTATGACTTTCCTCCTTCCATGGGGCTCCCAGCACAGAACATACTTCTTTCCTTCCCCTCCTTGCTTTTACTTATTGCTTTTTCAGCTACTTAACCTCTCTTGAAGGGGTTTCTCAGGCCACATATTATTTACTGGGTAATGATGGCTGACTGCAGTAACATGATAAGGAAATGGGCAGAGTCTGGTGCACAGTAGCACATGACACAGGTTCATTTTTCCCTAGCATCTTTGTAAGGCACATGACCAGAGGCAGCACGATGTCTTCTCAGAGGCTCAGCACCTAACTTAAACCTGGGTATCTAGGGCGCCAGACACTAACTATTTAAACCATGTGTGACTGACTGAATTTGGGGCCAGGCACCAAAATGTTGCTCAAACAGCAAAAGGACAATGAAGCAGTGGTGTCCCCTTAATAGCTGTTGTCAAAGATGGAAGTACTCAATTTACAACTTAAATAGTATTTCGTGGTAAAAAAAAAATTGGAATAGTATATTATTCATCCCCACAGTCCCCATGTGTGAATTCCACTGAGATATTTAAGCATGACAATTGCTGAAACATGCTGTCACAGACTGGTAAAGGGACACTAAAATGTAGACAGCTACGAACAGACCCCCTCTAGGGTTTGATGGAATGAATTGCCCCGACTGGGGGACCGTAAGACCATGCTCCTCTCTGGAGGAGGAACCTGATTCACCTTCCCCCTCCCCTGTGTAACAAATCTTCCTCCTTTATTCAGCATCCTGCCCCATTGCCTTTTTGTAAATCTCATTTCTTTGTCACCAGAGAGCTATTGTGACACCAGGAACTAGTGGGGTGTTGCCAGAGGATAAAGCTCACAGATTGTGAATGTGGGGATTGCACAGGAGGAGAAAAGCACATCCCCAAGGAAGAAGGAAGTGCACAGGGAGGTCAGGGGTTGGCAGAGGGGTCCAGGCATGTCATCTGACAAGGCACAGCTCAGTCTCCTCGTGCTTCTGGAGTCCTCTGTACAGCCATCTCTCTGGCCTCCTTCCTGTCCTGTGCAGTGGTTGCTCCCTTTGTAGATGTAGGTCCAAGCTTCAAGGGGCCTGGCACTCACTTATTCATTCTTATACAACCCAAAACAGAAGACATGTGGAATTTGCACTTCCTGATGTAGTGCAACAACAAAATCTCCTCTGAAAACAAATCAGAAAGAACTGAATTCTAGCCTTTTCTTTTTCTGCCACTGAATAGTGAGAGCTTTTGGCAAATCATCTTTTCTTGATTCTTGGTTTCCTTATTGGTGAAACATTTCTGTAGATGTTCTGTGAAGTCCATGTACTAGTTTTGCTGTGGGTCTTGGCCCTGGAGGTGGAGCTGGGTTGCTTCTCCTAACTGCTGTGAGGTCTGTTCCTTCCCTCATCTCTGTCACATTTTATAGGAACTCTCAGCCAGTGTCTTTCAAAATCCCCTTATTCCAATCAGAAATGGCCAAATTCCTAAAAGGCACTTAAACTTTTCCATCTCATGTTAATATAATGAGGACCAAATAAGACAAAAATTAAGGACTTGTGATTGTCATGTGAAGCACTGTTAGGGACACCCACCAAACAGATATTCAGGCCCAGGGAAGACAGGAAGAAAGGCAACTCATCAAGGTGTGTTATGCCACATTCAGAGCTTTAGAAAGATCACAGACATCTGAGGGTGGATGATGGCAGAGCAGATCTCAACAGATAAATATGTCCTAATCATCAGTTTAAAATGGCCTCTTAGCCTGGACTTCAAGGAGAAAGTGTTAGGTCAATGGTAACTTGCTATCCTAGAAGCAGTTTGAACCAAGAATCAGGGTGAGTGTGTCTGTGTTCCTTGCATGTTGATGACACATAGGACCACAGTGACTAGGCAGGCTGTTAGGATGGGGAGAAGGATTACAGGTTGTGTAGTCCAGTCCCTTCACTAGACACATGAGAACACTGAGTCCCAGAGAGGTGGCATGAACAATCAAGGTCCAGTTTAAGGACAAGTTGTGTTTAAAGCTTGTGGTGGCCCCAGAATTTCTGTATTTGAAGGGCTAGGGGAATAAATTGGGCTGATGGGAGAGGAGAAGGCTGTCTTGTAGCTGCTTTTGTGCAAGACTTTACATAAGATTGAAAAAGTGTAGAGGGGCACCTTCAAGATGGCAGAGAAATAAGACGTGGAGATCACCTTCCTACCCACAAATACATCAAAAATACACCTACATATGGAACAACTCCTACAGAACACCTACTGAACGCTGGCAGAAGACCTCAGACTTCCCAAAAGGCAAGAAAATCCCCATGTACCTGGGTAGGGAAAAAGAAAAAAGAAAAAACAGAGACAAAAGAATAGGGATGGGACCTGCACCTCTGGGAGGTGTGAAGGAGGAAAAGTTTCCACACACTAGGAAGACCCTTCACTGGCAGGGAGAGGGGGTGGGCAGGGGGGAAGCTTTGGAGCCACGGAGGAGAGCACAGCAACAGAGGTGCAGAGGGCAAAGCAGAGAGATTCCCGCATGGAGGATCAGTGCCAACAAGCACTCACCAGACTGAGACACTTGTCTGCTCACCCGCCAGATTGGGTCAGGGCTGGGAGCTGAGGCTCGGGCTTTGGAGGTCAGATCCCAGGGAAAGGACTGGGGTTGGCTGTATGAAGACAGCCTGAAGGGGGCTGGTGTGCCACAGCTAGCTGGGAGGGAGTCTGGGAAAAACTCTGGACCTACCTAAGAGGCAAGAGACCATTGTTTTGGGGTGCGCGAGGAGAGGGGAATCCTTCCCTGTCTGCCCACAGAAGGCAGAGCACCACCTAAATGAGCTCCAGAGATGGTCGTGAGCTGAGGCTATCAGCTAGGACCCCAGAGACAGGCATGAAACACTAACACTGCTGCTGCAGCCACCAAGAATCCTGTGTGCAAACACAGGTCACCATCTACACACACCCCTGCCGGGGGACCTATACATCCTGCCACCGCCAGAGTCCCGTGATCCAGGGACAACTTCTGCAGGAGAACACATGGTGAGCCTCAGGCTGTTGCAACATCATGCTGGTCTCTGCTCCCACAGGCTTGCTCCACATTCCAATTAAGACTACTGTACCCCTCCCTCCCCCCAGCAAGAGTGAGCCAGAGCCCCTAGTCAGCTGCTGCTTTAACCAGTCCTGTCTGGGCAGGAACAGAAGCCTGAGGACAACCTACACGTAGAGCTGGAGCCAAAACAAAAGCTGAACTCCAGGAGCTGTGCGAACAAAGAAGAGAAAGGGGAATTTCACCGTGCAGGCTCAGAAGCAGCAGATTAAATCCCCACAATGAACTTGAGGTATGCTGCATCTGTAGAATACCTGAATAGACAATGAATGTTCCCAAAATTGAGGCAGTGGACTTTAGGAGCAACAGTAGACTTGGGGTTTGCTGCCTGTGACTGACTTGTTTCTGATTTTTATGTTTATCTTAGTATACATTTTAATGCTTGTTACCATTGGTGGATTAGCTTATTGGTTTGGTTGCTCTCTTCATTTTTGAAAAATAATTTAAAATATTTTTTATTTTAGTTATTTTATTTTTTATTTACTTTCTTTCTTTTTTTCTCCCATTTCTTCTGAGCCATGTGGCTGACAGGGTGTTGGTGTTCTGGCCGGGTGTCAGGCCTGAGCCTTTGAGGTGGGAGAGCTGAGTTCAGGACATTGGACCATCAGAGACATCCTGGGCCAAGTAATATCAATCAGCAAGAGCTCTCCCAGTTATCTCTGTCTCAATGCTAAGACCCAGCTCCCCCCAATGGCCAGCAAGATCCAGTGCTGGATGCCCCATGCAAAACAACTAGCAAGACAGAAACACAACCCCACCCATTAGCATAGAGTTTGCCTAAAATCATAATAAGTTAACAAACACCCCAAAACACATTATTGGATGCAGCACTGCCCACCAAAAGACAAGATCCAGCTTGACTGACCAGAACACAGGCACAAGTCCCCTCCAACAGGAAGCCAAAACAACCCACTGAACCAACCTCACCCAATGGGAGCAGACACCAAAAGCAACGGGAACTATGAACCTACAGCCTGTGAAAAGGAGAAACCAAAAAAAGCAAGTTAATCAAAATGGGAAGACAGAGAAAGATGCAGCCAAAGAAGGAGCAAGGTAAAACCCCACCAGAACAAACAAATGAAGAGAAAATAGGCAGTCTACCTGAAAAGAGATTCAGAGTAATGATAGTAAAGATGAAGCAAAACCTTAGATATAGAATGGAGAAAATACAAGACACTTTTAACAAGGACCTAGAAGAACTAAAGTGCAAACAAACTATAATGAACAACAAAATAAATGAAATTAAAAATTCTCTAAAAGGAATCAATAGCAGAAAAACTGAGGCAGAAGAACGGATAAGTGATCTGGAAGATAAAATAGTGGAAATAGCTACTACAGAGCAGAATAAGAAAAAAGAATGAAAAGAATTGAGGACAATCTCAGAGATCTCTGGGACAAAATTAAATGCATCAACATTCAAGTTATAGAGGTCCCAGAAGAAGAAGAGAAAAATAAAGGGTCTGAGAAAATATTTGAAGAGATTTAGTTGAAAACTTCCTTAACATGGGAAACGAAATAGTCAATCAAGTCCAGGAAGCACAGAGACTCTCATAGACGATAAATCCAAGGAGAAACACATCAAGACACATATTAATCAAACTCTCAAAAATTGGGGGTCTTGGCAAGATGGCGGAAGAGTAAAACACGGAGATCACCTTCCTCCCCACAGATACATCAGAAATACATCTACACGTGGAACTCCTCCTATAGAACACCCACTGAACGCTGAGAAGACGTCAGACCTCCCAAAAGGCAAGAAATTCCCCATGTACCTGGGTAGGGCAAAAGAAAAAAGAGATAACAGAGACGGAAGAATAGGGACGGGACCTGTACCAGTGGGAGGGAGCTGTGAAGGAGGAAAGGTTTCCACACAGTAGGAAGCCCCTTCGCAGGTGGAAACTGCAGGTGGCAGAGAGGGGAAGCTTCAGAGCCATGGAGGAGAGCACAGCCACAGGGGTGTGGAGGGCAAAGTGGAGAGATTCCCGCACAGAGGATCAGTGCCGAGCAGCACTCACCAGCCCAAGAGGCTCGTCTTCTCACCCATAGGGGCGGGCGGGAGCTGGGAGCTGAGGTTCGGGCTTCGGTCGGATTTCAGGGAGAGGACTGGGGTTGGCGAAGTGAACACAGCCTGAAGGGGTTAGTGCACCACAGCTAGCAGGGAGGGAGTCTGGGAAAAGATCTGGAGCTGCCAAAGAGGGAAGAGACTTTTTCTTGCCTCTTTGTTTCCTGGGGCGTGAGGAGAGGGGATTCAGAGCGCCGCCTAAATGAGCTCCAGAGAAGGGCGTGAGCCGCGGCTATCAGCAGGGACCCCAGAGACGGGCATGAGACGTTAAGGCTGCTGCTGCCACGACCAAGAAGCCTGTGTGCGAGCACAGGTCACTATCCACACTGCCTCTCCCAGGAGCTGGTGCAGCCCGCCACTGCCAGGGTCCCGTGATCCAGGGACAACTTCCCTGGGAGAACGCATGGCACACCTCAGGCTGCTGCAACATCATGCCGGCCTCTGCCGCCGCAGGCTCACCCTGCATCTGTACCCCTCCCTCCCCCCAGCCCAAGTGAGCAAGAGCTCCTGAAGCAGCTGCTCCTTTAACCCTATACTGTGTGAGCGAAGAACAGACGCCCTCAGGCGACCTACACGCAGAGGTGGGTCCAAATCCAAAGCTGAACCTTGGGAGCTGTACGAACAAAGAAGAGAAAGGGAAATTTCTCCCAACAGCCTCAGAAGCAGCGGATTAAAGCTCCACAAACAACTTGATGTACCTGCATCTGTTGAATACATGAATAGACAACGAATCATCCCAAACTGAGGAGGCGGACTTTCGGAGCAGGGTATATTATTTTTGCCCCTTTTCCTCTTTTGGTGAGTGTATATGTATGCTTCTGTGTGAGATTTTGTCTGTATAGCTTTGTTTTCACCATTTGTCCTAGGGTTCGTCCGTCCATTTTTTTCTTTGTTTTTTTTGGATTTTGTTTTTTTACTTAAAAATTTTTTTTCTTAATAATTTTTTCTTATTTTTTATATTAAAAATTAAAAAATATTTTTCTTAATAAATTTTTCTTAATAATTTTTAATTATTTTTTATTTTAAAAATTAAAAAAAAATTCCATAATTTCTTTCTTACTTTTTATTTTAAAAAATTAAAAATTTTATTTAAAAAAACTAAAAAAATTATTTTTCTTGATTTTTTTCTATTTCTTACTATAATAGCTTTATTTTATTTTATCTTCCTCTATTTTATTTTATTTTATCCTCTTTCTTTCTATTTTTTCTCCCTTTTATTCTGAGCTGTGTGGATGAAAGGCTCTTGGTGCTCCAGCCAGGCATCAGGGCTGTGCCCCTGAGGTGGGAGAGCCAACTTAAGGACACTGGTCCACAAGAGACCTCCCAGGTCCATGTAATACCAAACAGCGAAAATCTCTCAGAGATCTCCATCTCAACACCAAGACCCAGCTTCACACAACGACCAACAAGCTACAGTGCTGGACACCCTATGCCAAACAACTAGCAAGACATGAACACAGCCCCATCCATTAGCAGAGAGGTTGCCTAAAATCATAATAAGGCCACAGACACCCCAAAACACACCACCAGATGTGGACGTGCCCGCCGGAAAGACAAGATCCAGCCTCATCCACCAGAACACAGGCACTAGTCCCCTCCACCAGGAAGCCTACACAACCCACTGAGCCAAACGTAGCCACTGGGGACAGATACCAAAAACAACAGGAACTACAAACCTGCAGCCTGTGAAAAGGAGACCCCAAGCACAGTAAGATCAGCAAAATGAGAAGACAAAAAAACGCACAGCAGATGAAGGAGCAAGGTAAAAACACACCAGACCTAACAAATGAAGAGGAAATAGGCAGCCTACATGAAAAAGAATTCAGAATAATTATAGCAAAGCTGATCCAAAATCTTGGAAATAGAATAGTCAAAATGCAAGAAACATTTAACAAGGATGTAGAAGAACGAAAGAGGAGCCAAGCAACGATGAAAAACACAATAAATGAAATTAAAATACTTTAGAAGGGATCAATAGCAGAATAACTGAGGCAGAAGAATGGATAAGTGACCTGGAACATAAAATATTGGAAATAACTACTGCAGAGCAGAATAAAGAAAAAAGAATGAAAAGAACTGAGGACACTCTCAGAGACCTCTGGGACAACATTAAATGCACCAAATTCGAATGATAGGGGTCCCAGAAGAAGAAGAGAAAAAGAAAGGGACTGGGAAAATATTTGAAGAGATTCTAGTTGAAAACTTCCCTAATATGGGAAAGGAAATAGTTAATCAAGTCCTGGAAGCACAGAGAGTCCCATACAGAATAAATCCTAGGAGAAACACGCCAAGACACATATTAATCAAACTATCAAAATTAAATATAAAGAAAACATATTAAAAGCAGCAAGGGAAAAACAACAAATAACACACAAGTTAAACCCCATAATGTTAACAGCTGATCTTTCAGCATAAACCCTGCAAGCCAGAAGAGAATGGCAGGATATACTTAAAATGATGAAGGAGAAAAACCTACAACCAAGATTACTCTACCCAGCAAGGATTTCATTCAGATTTGATGGAGAAATTAAAACCTTTACAGACAAGCAAAAGCTGAGAGAGTTCAGCACCACCAAACCAGCTTTACAACAAATGCTAAAGGAACTTCTCTAGGCAAGAAACACAAGAGAAGGAAAACACCTACAATAACAAACCCAAATCATTTAAGAAAATGGGAATAGGAACATACATATCGAAAAGTACCTTAAATGTAAATGGATTAAATGCTCCCACCAAAAGACATAGACTGGCTGAATGGATACAAAAACAAGACCCATATATATGCTGTCTACAAGAAACCCAATGCAGACCTAGGGACACATACAGATTGAAAGTGAGGGTATGGAAAAAGATATTCCATGCAAATGGAAATCAAAAGAAAGCTGAAGTAGCAATTCTCATATCAGACAAAACAGACTTTAAGATAAAGACTATTACAAGATGCAAAGAAGGACGCTATATAATGATCAAAGGATCGATCCAAGAGGAAGGTGTAACAATTGTAAATATTTATGCACCCAACATAGGGGCACCTCAATACATAAGGCAAATACTAACAGCCATAAAAGGGGAAATCGATATTAACACAATCATAGTAGGGGACTTTAACACCCCACTTTCACCAATGGACAGATCATCCAAAATGAAAATAAATAAGGAAACACAAGCTTTGAATGATACATTAAACAAGATGGACTTAATTGATATTTATAGGACATTCCACCCAAAAACAACAGATTACATATTTTTCTCAAGTGTTCATGGAACCTTCTCCAGGATAGATCATATCTTGGGTCACAAATCAAGCCTTGGTTAATTTAAGAAAATTGAAATCGTATCAAGTATCTTTTCTGACCACAATGCTATGAGACTAGATATCAATTACAGGAAAAGATCTGTAAAAAATACAAACACACGGAGGCCACACTATACACTGTTTAACAAAGAAGTGCTAACTGAAGAAATCAAAGGGGAAGTCAAAAAATACCTAGAAACAAATGACAATGGAGACACGACGACATAAAACCTATGGGACGCAGGAAAAGCTGTTCTAAGAGGGAAGTTTATAGCGATACAAGCCTACCTCAAGAAACAGGAAATATCTCGAATAAACAACCTAAACTTGCACCTAAAGCAATTAAAGAAAGAAGAACAAAAAAATCCCAAAGATAGCAGAAGGAAAGAAATCATAAAGATCAGATCAGAAATAAATGAAAAAGAAATGAAGGGAACAATAGCAAAGATCAATAAAACTAAAAGCTGGTTCTTTGAGAAGATAAACAAAATTGATAAACCATTAGCCAGACTCATGAAGAAAAAAAGGGAGAAGACTCAAATCAATAGAATTAGAAATGAAAAAGGAGAAGTAACAACTGACACTGCAGAAATAGAAATGATCATGAGAGATTACTACAAGCAACTCTATGCCAATAAAATGGACAACCTGGAAGAAATGGACAAATTCTTAGAAATGCACAACTTGCCGAGACTGAACCAGGAAGAAATAGAAAATATGAACAAACCAATCACAAGCACTGAAATTGAAACTGTTATTAAAAATCTTCCAACAAACAAAAGCCCAGGACCAAATGGCTTCACAGGCGAATTTTATCAAACATTTAGAGAAGAGCTGACACTTATCCTTCTCAAAGTCTTTCAAAATATTGCAGAGGCAGGAAAACTCCCCAACTCATTCTACGAGGCCAACATCACCCTGATACCAAAACCAGACAAAGATGTCACAAAGAAAGAAAACTACAGGCTAATATCACTGATGAACATAGGTGCAAAAATCCTCAACAAAATACTAGCAAACAGAATCCAACAGCACATTAAAAGCATCATACACCATGATCAAGTGGGGTTTATTCCAGGAATGCAATGGTTCTTCAGTATATGCAAATCAATCAACGTGATATATCATATTAACAAATTGAAGGAGAAAAACTATACGATCATCTCAATAAATGCAGAGAAAGCTTTCAACAAAATTCAACACCCATTTATGATAAAAGCCCTGCAGAAAGTAGGCATACAGGGAACTTTCCTCAACATAATAAAGGCCATATATGACAAACCCACAGCCAACATTGTCCTCAATGGTGAAAAACTGAAACCATTTCCACTAAGATCAGGAACAAGACAAGGTTGTCCACTCTCACCACTATTGTTCAACATAGTTTTGGAAGTGTTAGCCACAGCAATCAGAGAAGAACAAGAAATAAAAGGAATCCAAATCGGAAAAGAAGAAGTAAAGCTGTCACTGTTTGCAGATGACATGATACTATACATAGAGAATCTTTAATATGCTACCAGAAAACTACTAGAGCTAATCAATGAATTTGGTAAAGTAGCAGGATACAAAATTAATGCACAGAAATCTCTTGCATTCCTATACACTAATGATGAAAAACCTGAAAGTGAAATTAAGAAAACACTCCTGTTTACCATTGCAACAAAAAGAATAAAATACCTAGGAATAAACCTACCTAAGGAGACAAAAGACTTGTATGCAGAAAATTATAAGACACTGATGAAAGAAATTAAAGATGATACAAATAGATGGAGAGATATACCATGTTCTTGGATTGGAAGAATCAACATTGTGAAAATGACTACTACCCAAAGCAATCTACAGATTCAATGCAATCCCTATCAAGCTACCACTGGCATTTTTCACAGAACTAGAACAAAAAATTTCACAATTTGTATGGAAACACAAAAGACCCCGAATAGCCAAAGCAATCTTGAGAACAAAAAATGGAGCTGGAGGAATCAGGCTCCTTGTCTTCAGACTATACTACAAAGCTACAATAATCAAGAAAATATGGTACTGGCACAAAAACAGAAACATAGATCAATGGAAAAGGATAGAAAGCCCAGAGATAAACCCACGCACATATGGTCACCTTGTCTTTGATAAAGGAAGCAAGCATATACAGTGGAGAAGAGACAGCCTCTTCAATAAGTGGTGCTGGGAAAACTGGACAGGTACATGTAAAAGTATGAAGTTAGAACACTCCCTAACACCATACACAAAAATAAACTCAAAATGGATTAAAGACCTAAATGTAAAGCCAGACACTATCAAACTCTTAGAGGAAAACATAGGCAGAACACTCTATGACATATAGCACAGCAAGATCTTTTTTGACCCATCTCCTAGAGAAATGGAAATAAAAACACAAATAAACAAATGTGACCTAATGAAACTTAAAAGCTTTTGCACAGCAAAGGAAACCATAAACAAGACCAAAAGACAACCCTCAGAATGGGAGAAAATATTTGCAAATGAGGCAACTGACAAAGGATTAATCTCCAAGATTTACAAGCAGCTCATGCAGCTCAATAACAAAAAAAAAACAAACAACCCAATCCAAAAATGGGCAGAAGTCCTAAATAGACATTTCTCCAAAGAAGATATACAGATTGCCAACAAACACATGAAAGAATGCTCAACATCATTAATTATTAGAGAAATGCAAATCAAAGCTACAATGAGATATCATCTCACACCGGTCGGAATGGCCATCATCAAAAAATCTAGAAACAATAAATGCTGGAGAGGGCGTGGAGAAAAGGGAACACTCTTGCACTGTTGGTGGGAATGTAAATTGATACAGCCACTATGGAGAACAGTATGGAGGTTCCTTACTAAACTAAAAATAGAGCTACCATACGACCCAGCAATCCCACTACTGGGCATATACCCTGAGAAAACCATATTTCAAAAAGAGTCATGTATCAGAATGTTCATTGCACCTCTATCTACAATAGCCAGGACATGGAAGCAACCTAAGTGTCCATCATTGGATTAATGGATAAAGAATATGTGGCACATATATACAATGGAATATTACTCAGCCATAAAAAGAAACGAAATTGAGTTATTTGTAGTGAGATGGATGGACCTAGAGTCTGTCATAGAGAGTGAAGTAAGTCAGAAACAGAAAAACAAATACCATATGCTAACACATATATATATATAGAATCTAAGGGGAAAAAAAAAGGTCATGAAGAACCTAGTGGCAAGACGGGAATAAACACACAGACCTACTAGAGAATGGACTTGAAGATATGGGGAGGGGGAAGGGTAAGATGTGACAAAGAGAGAGAGTGGCATGGACATATATACACTACCAAACGTAAAATAGATAGCTAGTGGGACGGAGCCTCATAGCACAGGGAGGTCAGCTCTGTGCTTTGTGACCATCTAGAGGTGTGGGATAGGGTGGGTGGGAGGGAGGGAGATGCAAGAGGGTAGAGATATGGGAACATATGTATATGTATAACTGATTCACTTTGTTATAAAGCAGAAAGTAACACACCATTGTAAAGCAATTATACTCCAATAAAGATGTTAAAAAATAACTCTCAAAAATTAAATACAAAGAAAAAATATTAAAAGCAGCAAGGGAAATGCAACAAAAAATACACAAGATAGTCCCCATAAGGTTAACAGCTGATCTTTCAGCAGAAACTCTTCAAGGTAGAAGGGAGTGGCAGGACATATTTAGGGTGATGAAAGGTAAAAATCTACAACCAAGATTACTTTATCCAGCAAGGATTTCATTCAGATTTGATGGAGAAATTTAAAATTTACAGACAAGCAAATGTAAGAGAATTCAACATCACAAAACCAGCTTTACAACAAATGCTAAAGGAAATTCTCTAGGCAGGAAACACAAGAGAAGGAAAAGAACTAAAAAAAACAAACCCAAAATAATTAAGAAAATGGTAATAGGCAAATACATATCGATAATTACCTTAAATGTAAAGGGATTAAAAACTCCAACCAAATGACATAGACTGGCTGAATGGATACGAAAACAAGACCCATATATATGCTGTCTACAAGAGACCCACTTCAGACCTAGGGACACATTCAGACTGAAAGTGAGGGGATGGATAAAGGTATACCATGCAAGTGGAAATCAAAAGAAAGCTGGAGTAGCAATTCTCATATCGGATGAAATAGACTTCAAAATAAATACTATCACAAGAGACAGTGAAGGACACTACATAATGATCAAGGGATCATTCCAAGAAGAAGATATAACAATTGTAAGTATTTACGCACCCAGCATAGGACCACCTCAATACATAAGGCAAATGGTAACAGCCATAAAAGGGGAAATTGACAGTAACATATAACAGTAGGGGGTTTTAACACCCCACTTTCACCAATGGACAGATCATCCAAAATGAAAAAAATAAGGAAACACAAACTTTAAATGATTCATTAAACAAGATGGACTTAATTGATTTTTATAGGACATTCCACCCAAAAACAACAGAATACACTTTCTTCTCAAGTGCTCATGGAACATTCTCCAGGATAGATCATATCTTGGGTCAGAAATCAAGCCTTGGTAAATTTAAGAAAACTGAAATCGTATGAAGTATCTTTTCTGACCACGATGCTATGAATCTAGATAACAATTACAGGAAAATAACAGTAAAAATACAAACACATGGAGGCTAAAAAATACACTACTAAATAACCAAGAGACCACTGAAGAAATCAAAGAGGAAATCAAAAATTACATAGAGACAAATGACAATGAAAACACAATGACCCAGAACCTATGGGATGCAGTGAAAGTAGTTGCTAAGAGGGAAGTTTATACCAATACAATCCTACCTCAAGAAACAAGAAACATCTCAAATAAACAACCTAAAAGGACACCTAAAGCAATTAGAGAAAGACGAAATAAAACCCCAAAGTTAGCAGAAGGAAAGAAACCATAAAGATCAGATCAGAAGTAAATTAAAAAGAAATGATGGAAACAATGGCACAGATCAAAAAAACTAAAAGATGCTTGCTTGAGAAGATAAAAATAGTTGATAAACCACTAGCCAGACTCATAAAGAAAAAAAGGGAGAAGACACAAATCAACAGAATTAGAAATGAAAAAGGAGAAATAACAACTGACACTGCAGAAATACAAAGAATCATGAGTGATTACCACAAGTAACATATGCCAATAAAATGGACAACCTGGAAGAAATGGACAAATTCTTAGGAACACACAACTTTCCGAGACTGAACCAGGAAGAAATAGAAAATATAAACAGACAAATCCCAAGGACTGAAATTGAGAGTGTGATTAAAAATCTTCCAACAAATAAAAGTGCACAACCAGATGGCTTCACAGGCAAATTCTGTAAAACATTTAATGAAGAGCTAACACCTATCCTTCTCAAACTCTTCCAAAATATAGCAGAGGGAGGAACACTCCAAAACTCATTCTATGAGGCCAACATAACCCTGATACCAAAACCAGACAAAGATGTTATAAAAAAAGAAAACTGCAGACCAATATCACTGATGAACATAGATGCAAAATCCTGAACAAATACTAGCAAACAGAATCCAATGGCACATGAAAAGGATCATACACCATGATCAAGTGGGGTGTATCCCAGGAATGCAAGGATTCTTCAATACATGCAAATCAATCAGTGTGTTACACCTTATTAACACACTGAAGGATTAAAACCACATGATAATCTCAATAGACACAAAAAAGCTTTCGAAAAAATTCAACACCATTTATGATAAAAACTCTCCATAAAGTACACATAGAGAGAACTTACCTCAACATAATAAAGGCCATATATGACAAACCCACAGCCATCATTTTTCTAAATGGTGAAAAAAGGAAACCATTTCCTCTAAAATCAGGAACAAAGCAAGGATGCCCACTCTCACCACTATTATTCAACACAGTTTTGGAAGTTTTAGCCATAGCAATCAGGGAAGAAAAAAAAAATAAAAGGAATCCAAATCAGAAAAGAAGAAGTGAAGCTTTCACTGTTTGCAGGTGACATGATACTAAACATAGAGAATCCTAAAGATGCTACCAGAAAACTACTAGAGCTAATCCATGAATTTGGTAAAGTAGCAGGATACAAAATTAATGCACAGAAATGTCTTGCATTCCTATACACTAATGATGAAAAATCTAAAAGAGAACTTAAGGAAACACTCCCATTTATCATTGGAACAAAAAGAATAAAATACCTAGGAATAAACCTACCGAAGAGACATAAGATCTGTATGTGGAAAACTATAAGCCACTGATGAAAGAAATTAAAGATGATACAAACACATGGAGAGGTACACCATGTTCTTGGTTTGCAAGAATCAACACTGTCAAAATGACTATATTACCCAAAGCAATCTACAGATTCAATGAAATCCCTATCAAACTACCAATGTCATTTATCACAGAACTAGAACAAAAAGTTTCACAATTTGTATGGAGAAAACTCCAAAGAGCCAAAGCAATTGTGAGAAAGCAAAACGGAGCTGGAGGAGTCAGGCTCCCTGACTTTAGACTATATTAAAAAGGTACAGTAATCATGACAGTATGGTACTGGCACAAAAACAGAAATATAGATCAATGGAACAGTATAGAAAGCACAGAGATAAACCCACACACATATGGTCACCTTATCTTTGATAAAGGGGGCAAGAATATACAATGGAGAAAAGACAGACTTTTCAGTAAGTGGTGCTGGGAAAACTGGACAGCTACATGTAAAAGAATGAAATTAGAACACTTCCTAACATCATACACAAAAATAAACTCAAAACGGATTAAATACCTAAATGTAAGGCCAGAGACCATAAAACACTTAGAGGAAAACATAGGAAGAACACTTTTTGACATAAATCACAGCAAGATCCTTTTTGACCCACCTCCCAGAGAAATGGAAATAAAAACAAAAATAAACAAATGGGACCTAATGAAACTTAAAAGCTTTTGCACAACAAAGGAAACTGTAAACAAGATGAAAAGACAACCCTCAGAATGGGAGAAAATATTTACAAACAAAGCAACTGACAAAGGATTAAACTCCAAAATATACAAGCAGCTCATGCAGCTCAATATCCAAAAAGCAAACAACCCAATCCAAAAATGGGCAGGAGATCTAAAGAGACATTTCTCCAAAGAAGATATACAGATTTTCAACAAACATATGAAAGGATGCTCAACATGACTAATCATTAGGGAAATGCAAATCAAAACTACAAAGAGGTATCACCTCACTACAGTCAGAATGGACATCATCGAAAAATCTACAAACAATACATGCTGTAGAGGGTGTGGAGAAAAAGGGACCCTCTTGCACTGTTGGTGGGAATGGAAATTGATACAGCCACTATGGAGAATAGTATGGAGGTTCCTTCAAAAACTAAAAATAGAACTACCATACGACCCAGCAATCCCACTACTGGGCATATACCCTGAGAAAACCATAATTCAAAAAGAATCATGTACTACAATGTTCATTGCAGCTCTATTTAAAATAGCCAGTACATGGAAGCAACCTAAGTGTCCATCGACAGATGAATAGATAAAGAAGATGTGGCACATATATACAATGGAATATTTATATATTTTCTATTGCTTAATGCCAACCCAGCCCTTTGAAGCTATTGATAATATTATCACTTGACAGAAGGGGAAATTTTGGCTCAGTAAATTTTCTGCTCCTTCAATACCTCACACTTAATACGGGTGTGAGAATTTGAACCTGTTTATCTAAACCCAGACTCCTTCTGCTAACCCAGATGTAGGCAAATTTTTTCTTTAAAGGCTAAACAATAAATATTTTTGATTTTTCTGGGCCTTATAATCTTTTTTGTTGAAGTATAGTTGATCTACAATACTATATTAGTTTCAGATGTATAGCATAGTATTCAGTATTTTTACAGGTTATATTCCATTAAAAGTTATTACAAGATAATGGCTATAATTCCCTGTGCTGTACAATATATACCTTGTTGCTTATCTATTTTTTACATAATAGTTTGTATCTCAGTTTCATGCCCTTATCTTGTCTCTCCTCTATTCCCTCTACTCTTTGGTAACCATTGTTTGTTTTCTATATCTGTGAGTCTGTTTCTGTTTTGCTATATACATTTATTTGTTTTATTTTTTAGATTCCACATATAAATGGTATCATATAATATTTGTCTTTCTCTGACTTATTTCACTAAGCATAATATTCTCTAGGTCCATCCATGTTGCTATAAATGGCAGAATTTCATTCATTTTTATGGCTGAGTAATATTCCATTGTATACAAAAACCACATCTTCTTTATCCATTCATCTGTTGATGGACACTTGGGTTGTTTCCATGTCTTGGTTATTGTAAACAGTGCTACCATGAACATTAGGGTGCATGTATCTTTTTGGATTAGTGTTTTTGTTTTTTCTTCTGGATATATACAAAGGAGTGGAATTGCTGGATAAAATGGTAGTTCTATTTTTAGTTTTTTGAGGAACCCTCATACTGTTTTCCATAATGGTTACACCAATTTATATTTACACCAACAGTATACTAGGGTTCCTTTTTCTCCACATCCTCGTCAATACTTGTTATTTGTAGACTTTTTGATGATGGTCATTCTGAAAGGTCTGAGGTAATATCTCATTGTGGTTTTGATATGCATTTCTCTAATAATGAGCAATGTTGAGCATCTTTTTATGTGCTTATTGGCCATCTGTATGTCTTCTTTGGGAAAATGTCTCTTCAGGCCTTCAGTCCATTTTTCAATTGGATTGTTTGTTTTTTTGATATAGAGCTGTATGAGCTATTTCTATATTGTGGATATTAACCCCTTGTCGGTCATGTCATTTGCAAATATTTTCTCCCATTCAATAGGTTTTCTCCTCACTTTGCTGATGGTTTTCTTTGCTATGAAAAAGCTTTTAAGTTTAATTAGGTACCATTTACTTATTTCTTTTTTCACACACACACACTGAATTTTATTTTTACAAGAGATAAATAGACTGACACCAAGCATTGTAGATGGATGACCACAACAAAAGCAACAATGATTGCAATTACCAAACATGAAACACACTCATACTATGTCATAATATTGACATTCAGTCCAGTAATCCTCCACTGTAACAGCTCCTTTGCTTTGCAGTGACAATTGCTTTGTATATTTTTTGTCTCTGAGTGCTTGTGGGATTTTTTTTTAATTCAAACAGAAAGTCACAAAAATTATAATCATCCTCAGCAGTTCACTCAGTCCCATGTAATTAATTTTTTTTCTTCTTGATCTTAGTTAGCATTTTTATGAGTTCATCAGTTTTCCATTAGAGTTTTGAAAATGCTTATTCATTCAGTACAGCTGTATAGTCAGTTACCAGAAACCTGTACTTGTCAGTCTTTTCCATGAATTCCTTGAAGATGAAACCCTTTTATAAGAACATATTTGCAAAAGCATCAGAGTACACCCAGAACTGTCTGTAAATGACAAAAGACTTAAAAATGACCACGGTTAAAGATTTGATGAAAGTTCATAATAATGCAATTGACAAGGAAATTTAGTTATTTCTGAGATATATTTTAAAGTAATAACTAGAATTTTGACTTATAACATTATACCAGAACATATAAGATTTTTAGAAATTTCACGTAATGTCTGAAACATTTATATTAACATATTTCCATACAAATAACCCAAAGAAAGTTTAGTATTAGTTGTTTTGTTTGTTTGTTTGTTTGTTTATACTGCAGGTTCTTATTAGTCATCAATTTTATACACATCAGTGTATACATGTCAATCCCAATCGCCCAATTCAGCACACCACCATCCCCACCCCACCACAGTTTTCCCCCCTTGGTGTCCATACGTTTGTTCTCTACATCTGTGGCTCAACTTCTGTCCTGCAAACCGGTTCATCTGTACCATTTTTCTAGGTTCCACATACATGCGTTAATATACGATATTTGTTTTTCTCTTTCTGACTTACTTCACTCTGTATAACAGTCTCTAGATCCATCCACGTCTCAACAAATGGCTCAATTTTGTTCCTTTTTATGGCTGAGTAATATTCCATTGTATATATGTACCACAACTTCTTTATCCATTCGTCTGTCAATGGGCATTTAGGTTGCTTCCATGACCTCGCTATTGTATATAGTGCTGCAATGAACATTGGGGTGCATGTGTCTTTTTGAATTATGGTTTTCTCTGCATATATGCCCAGTAGTGGGATTGCTGGATCATATGGTAATTCTATTCCATTTACTTAATTTTATCTTTATTTCATTCACCTTAGGAGACAAATCCAAAAAAATTTCTATAATTTATGTCAAAAGTGTTATGCCTAGGAAGTTTATGGTTTTAGGTCTTACATTTAGGTCTTTAATCCGTTTTGAGTTTATTTTTGTACAGGGTGAGGAAATGATCTAATGTCATTCTTTTACATGTAGCTGTCCATTTTTCCCAGTACCACTTATTGAAGTGGCGGTCTTTTCTCCATTGTATATCCTTGCCTCCTTTGTCAAAGATTAATTGACCTTAGGTACATGGGTTTATTTTTGGACTCTCTATTCTGTTCCATTGATCTATGTGTCTGTTTTTGTGACAGTATCATAGTCTGAAGTCAGGGAGTGTGACACTTCCAGCTTTGTTTTTGTTTCTCAAGATTGCTTTGGCAGTTCCAGGTCTTTTATGGTTCCATATAAATTTTAGGATTATTTGTTCTGGTTTTGTAAAAAATGTCATGGGTGTTTTGATAGGGGTTGCATTAAATTGTTTTGATAGTAGATTGTTTTCGGTAGTATGACCATTTTAACAATATTAATTCTTCCAATCCAAGAGCATGGGATAACTTTCCATTTCTTTGTATCATCTTCAATTTCCTTCATCAATATTTTAGAGTTTTCAGAGTATAGGTTTCCACCACCTCGGTTAAGTATATTCCTAGATATTTTATTCTTTTTGATGCAATTTTAAATGGAATTTTTTAAAAAAACTTTCTCTTTCTGCTATTTCATTACTTTTATTTTAACAACTTTATTGCAGTATAATTGCTTTACAATGGTGTGTTAGTTTCTGCTTTATAAAAAAGTGAATCAGCTATACATGTACATATATCACCATACCTCCTCCTTCTTGTGTCTCCCTCCCACCCTCCCTATGCCACCCCTCTAAGTGATCACAAGGCACCGAGCTGATCTCCTTGTGCTATGTGGCTGCTTCCCACTAGTTATCTATTTTACAGCTGGTAGTATATATAAGTCCATGCTTCCCTCTCACTTAGTCCCAGCTTACACTTCCACCTCCCCATGTCCTCAAGTACACTCTCAATATCTGCATCTTTATTCCTGTCCTGCCACTAGGTTCTTCAGAACCACCCCCCCCCTTTTTTTAGATTCCATGTATATGTGTTAGCATACGGTATTTATTTTTCTCCTTCTGACTTACTTCACTCTGTATGACAGACTCTAGATCCATCCACCTTACTACAAATAACTCAGTTTTGCTTCTTTTTATGGCTGAGTAATATTCCATTGTATATACATGCCACACATTCTTTAACCATTCATCTGTCCATAGACACTTAGGTTGCTTCCATGTCCTAGCTATTGTAAATAGAGCTGCAATGAACATTCTGGTACATGAATCTTTTTGAATTATGATTTTCTCAGGGTATATGCCCAGTAGTGGGGTTGCTGGGTCATACAGTAGTTCCATTTTTAGTTTTTTAAGGAACTTCCATACTGTTCTCCATAGTGGCTGTATCAATTTACATTCCCCCCAACAGTGAAAGAGGGTTCCCTTTCGTCCACACACTCTCCAGCACTTACTGTTTGTAGATTTCTTTTTGTAGATTTCTTTTTAACATTGTTATTGGAGTATAATTGCTTTACAATGGTGTGTTAGTTTCTGCTTTATAACAAAGTGAACCAGCTATACATATACATATATCCCCATATCTCCTCCCTCTTGTGTCTCCCTCCCACCCTCCCTATCGCGCCCCTCTAGGTGGTCACAAAGCACCAAGCTGATATCCCTGTGCTATGTGGCTGCTTCCCACTGGCTATCTATTTTATATTTGGTAGTGTATATATGTCCATGCCACTCTCTCACTTCGTCCCAGCTTACCTTTCCCCCTCCCTGTGTCCTGAGGACCATTCTTTACGTGTGCGTCTTTATTTCTTAATGCCCCTAGGTTCTTCAGAACCCTTTTTTAAAAAATTTAGATTCCATATATATGTATTAGCATACAGTATTTGCTTTTCTCTTTCTGACTTACTTCACTCTGTATGACAGTCTCTAGATCCATCCACCTCACTATAAATAACTCAGTTTCATTTCTTTTTAGGGGTGAGTAATATTCCATTGTATATATGTGTCACATCTTCTTTATCCATTCATCTGTCGATGGACACTTAGGTTGCTTCCATGTCCTCACTATTGTAAATAGAGCTACAAGGAACATTGTGGTACATGACTCTTTTTGAATTATGGTTTCTCAGGGTATATGCCCAGTAGTGGGATTGCTGAGTCGTATGGTAGTTCTATTTTTAGTTTTTGAAGGAACCCTCATACTGTTCTCCATAGTGGCTGTATAAATTTCCATTCCCACCAACAGTGCAAGAGGGTTCCCTTTACCCCACACGCTCTCCAGGATTTATTCTTTGTAGATTTTTTAATGATGGTCATTCTGACTGGTGTGACATGATACCTCATTATAGTTTTGATATACATTTCTCTAATGATTAGTGATGTTGAGTATCCTTTCATGTGTTTGTTGCCAATCTGTATATCTACTTTGGAGAAACGTCTCTTTAAGTCTTCTGTCCATTTTTGGATTGGGTTGCTTGTTTTTTTGATATTGAGCTGCATGAGCTGCTTGTAAATGTTGGAGATTAATCCTTTGTCTGTTGCTTCATTTGCAAATATTTTCTCCCATTCTGAGGGTTGTCTTTTCATCTTGTTTAAGTTTTCCTTTGCTGTGCAAAAGCTTTTAAGTTTCATTAGGTCCCATTTCTTTATTTTTGTTTCTTTTTCGATTTCTCTAGGAGATGGGTCAAAAAGGACCTTGCTGTGATTTATGTCACATAGTGTTCTTGCCTATGTTTTCCTCTAAGAGTTTTATAGTGTCCTGCCTTACATTTAGGTCTTTAATCCATTTTGAGTCTATTTTGTGTATGGTGTTAAGGAGTGTTCTAATTTCATTCTTTTTCATGTAGCTGTCCAGTTTTCCCACACCACTTATAGAAGAGACTGTCTTTTGTCCATTGTATATCCTTGCTTCCTTTATCAAAAATAAGGTGACCATATGAGCGTGGGTTTATCTCTGGGCTTTCTATCCTGTTCCATTGATCTATATTTCTGTTTTTGTGCCAGTACCATACTGTCTTAATTACTGTAACTTTGTAGTATAGTCTGAAGTCCGGGAGCCAGATTCCTCCAGTTCCATTTTTCTTTCTCAAGATTGCTTTGCCTATCTGGGGTATTCTCCATACAAATTGTGAAATTTTTTGTTCTAGTTCTGTGAAAAATGCCATTGGTAGTTTGATAGGGATTGCATTGAATCTGTAGATTTCTTAGGGTAGTAGAGTCATTTTCACAATGTTGATTGTTCCAATCCAAGAACATGGTATATCTTTCCATCTGTTTGTATCATATTTAATTTCTTTCATCAGTGTCTTATAGTCTTCTGCATACAGGTTTTTTGTCTCCTTAGGTAGGTTTATTCCTAGGTATTTTATTCTTTTTGTTGGAATGGTAAACAGGAGTGTTTCCTTAATTTCACTTTCAGATTTTTCATCATTAGTGTATAGGAATGCAAGAGATTTCTGTGCATTAATTTTGTATCCTGCTACTTTACCAAATTCATTGATTAGCTCTAGTAGTTTTCTGGTAGCATGTTTAGAATTCTCTATGTATAGTATAATGTCGTCTGCAAACAGTGAAAACTTTATTTCTTCTTTTCTGATTTGGATTCGTTTTATTCTCTGATTGCTGTGGTTAAAACTTCCAAAACTATGTTGAATATTGGTGGTGGGAGAGCACAACCTTGTCTTGTCCCTGATCTTAGAGGAAATGGTTTCAGTTTTTCACCATTGAGAATGATGTTGGCTGTGGGTTTGTCATATATGGCCTTTATTATGTTGAGTTAAGTTCCTTCTATGCCTACTTTCTGGAGGGTTTTTTCATAAATCGGTGTTGAATTTTGTCAAAAGCTTCTTCTGCATCTAATGAGATGATCATATGGTTTTTCTCCTTCAATTTGTTAATATGGTTTATCACATTGATTGATTTGTATATATTGAAGAATCCTTGCATTCCTGGGATAAACCCACTTGATCATGGTGTGTGACCCTTTTTTTAAAATTTATTTTTATTTTTTTTGTGATCCTTTTAATGTGCTTTCGGATTCTGCTTGCTAGTATTTTGTTGAGGATTTTTGCAACTCTGTTTATCAGTAATATTGGCCTGTAGTTTTCCTTCTTTGTGACATCTTGCCTGGTTTTGGTATCAGGGTGATGGTGGCCTCGTAGAATGAGTTTGGGAGTGTTCCTCCCTCTGCTATAGTTTGGAAGAGTTTGAGAAGGATAGGTGTTAGCTCTACTCTAATTGTTTTATAGAAATCGCCTGTGAAGCTGTCCGGTCCTGGGCTTTTGTTTGTTGGAAGATTTTTAATCACAGTTTCAATTTCAGTGCTTATGATTGGTCTGTTTATATTTTCTATTTCTTCCTGGTTCAGTCTCAGAAGGTTGTGCTTTTCTAAGAATTTGTCCATTTCTTCCAGGTTGTCTATTTTATTGGTATATAGTTGCTTGTAATAATCTCTCATGATCCTTTGTATTTCTGCAGTGTCCATTTTTACTTTTTTTTCATTTCTAATTCTATTGATTAGAGTCTTCTCCCTTTTTTTCTTGATGAGTCTGGCTAATGGTTTATCAATTTTGTTTCTCTTCTCAAAGAACCAGCTTTTAGTTTTATTGATCTTTGCTATCATTTCCTTCATTTCTTTTTCATTTATTTCTGATCTGATATTCATGATTTCGTTCCTTCTGCTAACTTTGTTTTTTTTGTTGTTGTTGTTCATCTCTCTCTCTAATTGCTTTAGGTGTAAGGTTAGGTTGTTTATTTGAGATGTTTCTTGTTTTTTTGAGGTAGGATTGTATTGCTACAAATCCTTCCCTCTTAGAACTGTTTTTGTTGCATCCCATAGGTTTTGGGTCATCGTGTTTTCATTGTCTTTTGTTTTTAGATGCTTTTTGTTTTCCATTTTGATTTCTTCAGTGCTCTCTTGGTTCTTAAGAAATGTATTGTTTAGCCTTCGTGTGTTTGTGTTTTTTACAGATTTTTTCCTGTAATTTATATCTAGTCTCATAGCATCTTGGTCGGAAAAGATACTTGATACGATTTCAATTTTCTTCAATTTAGCATGGCTTGATTTGTGACCCAAGATATGATCTATTTTGAAGAATGTTCCATGAGCACTTGAGAAGAAAATGTATTCTGTTGCTTTTGGATGGAATGTCCTATAAATATCTTAAGTCCATCTTGTTTAATGTGTCATGTAAAGCATGTTTCCTTATTTATTTTCATTTTGGATGATCTGTCCATTGGTGAAAGTGATGTTTTAAAGTTCCCTAGTATGATTGTGTTACTGTTGATTTCCCCTTTTATGGCTTTTAGCATTTGCCTTATGTATTGATGTGCTCCTATGTTGGGTGCATAAATATTTACAATTGTTATATCTTCTTCTTGGATTGATCCCTTGATCATTACCTAGTATGCTTGTTCGTCTCTTGTAATACTCTTTATTTTAAAGTCTATTTTGTCTGATATAGGAATTGCTACTCTGGCTTTCTTTTGATTTCTATTTTCATGGAATATCTTCTTCCATCCCCTCACTTTCAGTCTGTATGTGTCTCTAGGTCTGAAGTGGGTCTCTTGTAGACAGCATATATATGGATCTTGGTTTTGTATCCATTAAACCAGTCTATGTCTTTTGGTTGGAGCATTTAATCCGTTTACATTTAAGGTAGTTATTGATATGTATGTTCCTACTACCAATTTCTTAATTGTTTTGGGATTGTTATTGTAGGTCTTTTCCTGCTCTTGTGTTTCATGCCTAGAGAAGTTCCTTTAGCATTTGTTGTAAAGCTGGTTTGGTGGTGCTGAATTCTCTTAGCTTTTACTTGTCTGTTAAGATTTTAATTTCTCCATCGAATCTGAATGAGATCCTTGCTGGGTAGAATAATCTTGGTTGTAGATTTTTCCCTTTCTTTACGTTACATATGTATTGCCACCCCCTTCTGGCTTTCAGAGTTTTTGCTAAAATATCAGCTATTAACCTTATGGGCATTCCCTTGTATGTTATTTGTTGTTTTTCCCTTGTTGTTTTTAATATTTTTTCTTTGTATTTAATTTCTAATGGTTTTATTAATATGAATCTTGGCATATTTCTCCTTGTATTTATTCTGTATGGTACTCTCTGTGCTTCCTGGAATTGATTGACTATATTCTTTCCCATATTAGGGAAGTTTTCAACTATAACCTTTTCACATATTTTCTCAGTCCCTTTCTTTTTCTCTTCTTCTTCTCGGACCTCTATAATGCGAATGTTGGTGCATTTAATATTGTCCCAGAGGTCTCTAAATCTGTCCCAAATTCTTTTCATTTTTTTTCTTTATTCTGTTCTGCAGTAGTTATTTCCACTATTTTATCTTCCAGCTCACTTATCCATTCTTCTATCTCAGTTATTCTGTTATTGATTTCTTCTAAATAATTTTTGGTTTCATTTATTGTGTTGTTCATCATTGTTTCTTTGCTCTTTCATTCTTCTAGGTCCTTGTAAAACGTTTCTTGTATTTTCTCCATTCTATTTCCATGATTTTGGATCATTTTTACTATCATCACTCTGAATTCTTTTTCAGGTAGACTGCCTATTTCCTCTTCACTTGTTTGGTCTGGTGTGGTTTTACCTTGCTTCTGGTGTGGTTCTACTTTGCTGTGTGTTTCTCTGTCTTCTGTTTTTTTTTTTTTAACATCCCTATTGGAGAATAATTGCTTTACAATGGTCTGTTAATTTCTGCTTTATAACAAAGTGAACCACTTATACATATACATATATCCCCATATATCTTACCTCTTGAATCTCCATCTCTCCCACCCTCCCTATCGCACCCGTCTAGGTGGTCAAAAGCACTGAGCTGATCTCCCTGTGCTATGTGGCTGCTTCCCACTAGCTATCTATTTTACATTTGGTAGTGTATATATGTCCATGCCACTCTCTCACTTTGTCCCAGCTTACCCTTCCCTCTCCCCATATCCTCATGTCCATTCTCTGGTAGGTCTGCTTGTTTTTTCCCTAGGTTCTTCATGACCCTTTTTTTTTTTTTTTTAGATTCCATATATATATGTTAGCATATGGTATTTTTTTTCTCTTTCTGACTTACATCACTCTGTATGACAGAATCTAGGTCAATCCACCTCATTACAAATAACTCAATTCTGTTTCCTTTTATGGCTGAGTAATATTCCATTGTATATATGTGCCACATCATCTTTATCCATTCATCTGTTGATGGACACTTAGGTTGCTTCCATGGTCTGGCCATTGTAAATAGAGCTGCAATGAACATTTTGGCACATGACTTTTTGTATTATGGTTTTCTCAGGGTATATGCCCTGTAGTGGGATTGCTGGGTAGTATAGTAGTTCTATTTTTAGTTTTTCAAGGAACCTCCATACTGTTCTCCATAGTGGCTGTAACATTTTGCATTCCCACCAACAGTGCAAGAGGGTCCCATTTTCTCCACACGCTCTCCAGCATTTATTATTTGTAGATTTTTTGATGATGGCCATTCTGACCGGTGTGAGATGATATCTCCTTGTAGTTTTGATTTCCATTTCTCTAATGATTAATGATGTTAAGCATTCTTTCATATGTTTGTTAGCAATCTGTATATCTTCTTTGGAGAAATGTCTATTTAGGTCTTCAGCCCATTTTTGGATTGGGTTGTTTGTTTTCTTGATATTGAGCTGCATGGGTTGCTTGTAAATTTTTGGAGATTAATCCTTTGTCAGTTGTTTCATTTGCAAATATTTTCTCCCATTCTGAGGATTGTCTTTTTGTTTTATTTATGGTATCCTTTGCTGTGAAAAAGGTTTTAAGTTTCATTAGGTCCCAGTTGTTTATTTTTGTTGTTATTTCCATTTCTCTAGGTGGTGGGTCAAAAAGGATCTTGCTGTGATTTATGTCATAGAGTGTTCTGCCTATATTTTCCTCTAAAAGTTTAACAGTGTCTGACCATACATTTAGGTCTTTAATCCATTTTGAGTTTATTTTTGTGTATGGTGTTAGGGAGTGTTCTAATTTCATACTTTTACATGTAGCTGTACAGTTTTCCCAGCACCACTTATTGAAGAGGCTGTCTTTTATCCATTGTATATCCTTGCCTCCTTTATCAAAAATAAGCTGACCATATGAGCGTGGGTTTATCTCTGAGCTTTCTATCCTATTCCATTGATCTATATTTCTGTCTTTGTGCCGGTACCATACTGTCTTGATTTCTGTAACTTTGTAGTATAGTCTGAAGTCAGGGAGCCTGATTCCTCCAGCTCTGGTTTTCTTTCTCAAGATTGCTTTTGTGATTTGGGGTCTTTTGTGTTTCCATACAAATTGTGAAATTTTGTGTTCTAGTTCTGTGAAACATGCCTGTGGTAGTTTCATAGGGATTGCATTGAATCTGTAGATTGCTTTGGGTAGTAGAGTCATTTTCACCATGTTGATTCTTCCAATCCAAGAACATGGTATATCTCTCCATCTATTTGTATCATGTTTAATTTCTTTCATCAGTGTCATAATTTTCTGCATACAGGTCTTTAGTCTCCTTAAGTAGGGTTATTCCTAGATATTTTATTTACTTATTCTTTTTGTTGCAATCGTAAACGGGAGTGTTTTCTTAATTTCACTTTCAGATTTTTCATCATTAGTGTATAGGAATGTCAGAGATTTCTGTGCATTAATTTTGTATCCTGCTACTTTACCAAATTCATTGATTAGCTCTAGTAGCTTTCTGGTAGCATCTTCAGGATTCTTTATGTATATTATCATGTCATCGGCAAACAGTGACAGCTTTATTTCTTCTTTTCCGATTTGGATTTCTTTTTCTTCTCTGATTACTGTGGCTAAAACTTCCAAAACTGTGTTGAATAATAGTGGTGAGAGTGGGCAACCTTGTCTTTTTCCTGATTTTTGAGGAAATGGTTTCTGTTTTTCACCATTGAGAATGATGTTGGCTGTGGGCTTGTCATATATGGCCTTCACTCTATGCTAATTTTTGGAGAGTTTTTATCATCAATGGGTGTTGAAATTTGTGAAAAGCTTTCTCTGCATCTATTGATATGATCATATGGTTTTTCTCCTTCAGTTTGTTAATATGGTGTATCACATTGATTGATTTGCATATATTGAAGAATCCTTGCATTCCTGCGATAAACCCCACTTGATCATGGTGTATGATCCTTTTAATGTGCTGTTGGATTCTGTTTGCTAGTATTTTGTTGAGGATTTTTGCATCTATATTCCTCAGTGATACTGGCCTGTAGTTTTCTTTCTTTGTGACATCTTTGTCTGGTTTTGGTATCAGGGTGATGGTTGCCTTGTAGAATGAGTTTGGGAGTGTTCCTCCCTCTGTTATATTTTGGAAGAGTTTGAGAAGAATAGGTGTTAGCTCTTCTCTAAATGTTTGATAGAATTCGCCTGTGAAGCCATCTGGTCCTGGGCTTTTGTTCATTAGAAGATTTTTAATCACAGTTTCAATTTCAGTGCTTGTGTTTGGTCTGTTCATATTTTCTATTTCTTCCTGGTTCAGTCCTGGAACATTGTGCTTTTCTAAGAATTTGTCCATTTTTTCCTGGTTGTCCATTTTATTGGCATATAGTTGCTTTTAGTAATCTCTAATCATCCTTTGTATGTGTGCAGTGTCAATAGTTACTTCTCCTTTTTCATTTCTAATTCTATTTATCTGAGTCTTCTCCCTTTTTTTCTTGATGAGTCTGGCTAATGGTTTATTAATTTTGTTTATCTTCTCAAGGAACCTGCTTTTAGTTTTATTGATGTTTCCTATCATTTCATTCATTTCTTTTTCATTTATTTGTGATCTGATCTTTATGATTTCTTTCTTCCCACTATACTTTGGGGTTTTTATGTTCATCTTTCTCTAATTGCTTTAGGTTTAAGGTTAGGTTGTTTATTTGACATATTTCTTGTTTCTTAAGGTAGGACTGTATTGCTATAGACTTCCCTCTTAAAACTGTTTTTGTTGCATCCCATAGGTTTTGGGTTGTCGTGTTTTCATTGTCACTTGCTTCTAGGTTTTTTTTTTTATTTTTTTTATTTTTTGCTTCTAGGTATTTTTGATTTCCTCTTTCATATCTTCAGTCATCTCTTGGTTATTAAGCAGTGTATTGTTTAGCCTCCGTATGTTTATATTTTTTATAGAATTTTTTGTGTAATTGATATCTAGTGTCATAGCGTTGTGGTCGGAAATGATATTTGATGTGATTTCAATTTTCTTAAATTTACCAAGGCTTGATTTGTGCCCCAAGATATGATCTATCCTGGAGAATGTTCTATGAGCACTGGAGAACAAAGTGTATTCTGTTGTTTTTGGATGGAATGTCCTATAAATAACAATGAAGTCCATCTTGTTTAATGTATCATTTAAAGCTTGTGTTTCCTTTTTTATTTTCTTTTTGGATGATTTGTCTATTGGTGAAAGTGGGGTGTTAATGTCCCCTACTATGATTGTGTTACTGTCGTTTTCCCCTTTTATGGCTGTTAGTATTTGCCTTATGTATTGAGGTGCTCCTATGTTGGTTGCATAAATATTTACAATTGTTGTATCTTCATCTTTGACTGATCCCTCGATCATCATGTAGTGTCCTTCTTTGTCTCTTGTAATAATATTTATTTTAAATTCTATTTTATCCGATATAAGAATTGCTTCTCAGGCTTTCTTTTGATTTCCATTTGCATGGAATATCTTTTTCCATCCCTTCACTTTCAGTATGTATGTTTCCCAGGTCTGAAGTGGGTCTCTTGTAGACAGCATATACACGGGTCTTGTTTTTGTATCTATTCAGACAGTCTTTGTCTTTTGGTTGGGGCATTTAATCCTTTTATATTTAAGGTAATTATCAATATGTATGTTCCTATTACCATTTTCTTAATTGTTTGAGGTTTGTTATTGTAGGTCTTTTCCTTCTCTTGTGTTTCATGCCTAGAGAAGTTCGTTTAGCATTTGTTTTAAAGCTGGTTTTGTGGTGCTGAATTCTCTTAGCTTTTGCTTGTTTGTAAAGGTTTTAAATTGTCCATCAAATCTGAATGAGATCCTTGCTGGGTAGAGTAATCTTGGTTGTAAATTGTTCCCCTTCATTACTTTAAATATGTCCTGCCACTCCCTTCTGGCCTCCAGAGATTCTGCTGAAAGATCTGCTGTTAACGTTATGGGGATTCCCTTGTATGTTATTTGTTGTTTTTCCCTTGCTGCTTCTAATATTTTTTCTTTGTATTTAATTTTTGATAGTTTGATTTATATGTGTCTTGGCGTGTTTCTCCTTGGATTTATCCTGTATGGGACTCTCTGTGTTTCCTGGACTTGATTAACTATTTCCTTTCCCATATTAAGGAAGTTTTCAACTATAATCTCTTCAAATATTTTCTCAGTCCCTTTGTTTTTCTCTTCTTCTTCTGGGACCCCTATAGTTCGAATGTTGGTGCGTTTAATATTGTCCCAGAGGTCTCTGAGACTGTCCTCAATTCTTTTCTTTTTTTTTTTTTTCTTTATTCTGCTCAGCAGTAATTATTTCCACTATTTAATCTTCCAGGTCACTTATCCGTTCTTCTGCCTCAGTTATTCTGCTGTTGATCCCTTCTAGAAAGTTTTTAGTTTCATTTATTGTGTTGTTCATCACTGTTTGTTTGCTCTTTATTTCTTCTAGGTTTTTTTAAACGTTTCTTGCATTTTCTGCATTCTATTTCCAAGATTTTGGATCATCTTTACTATCATTATTCTGAATTCTTTTTCAGGTAGACTGCTTATTTCCTCTTCATTTGTTAGGTCTGGTGGGTTTTTACCTTGGTCATTCATCTGCTGTGTGTTTCTCTGTCTTCTCATTTGCTTAACTTACTGTGTTTGCGGTCTTGTTTTCACAGGCTGCAGGTTTGTAGTTCTTGTTGTTTTTGGTGTCTGCCCCCAGTGGCTAAGGTTGGTTCAGTGGGTTGTGTTGGTTTCCTGGTGGAGGGGACTAGTGCCTGCGTTCTGGTGGATGAGTCTGTATCTTGTCTTTCTTGTGGGCAGGTCCACGTCTGGTGGTGTGTTTTGGGGTTTCTGTGGCCTTATGATTTTAGGCAGCCTCTCTGCTAATGGGTGGGATTGTGTTCCTATCTTGGTAGTTGTTTCGTGTAGGGTGTCCAACACTGGACCTTACTGGTCGTTGAGTTGAGCTGGGTCTTGACGTTGATGTGGAGATCTCTGGGAGATTTTCACCATTTGATATTACATGGAAGTGGGAGGTCTCTTTTGGACCAATGTCCTGAACCTGGCTCTCCTGCCTCGGAGGCCCGGCCCTGATGCTTGGCTGGAGCACCAAGAGCCTGTCATCCCCACGGCTCAGAATAAAAGTGAGGAACAAAAGAACGAAAGAAAGAAGAAGGTAAAATAAAATAAAATAAAATAAAGTTATTCAAATACAAACTAAAAATAATTATTAAAAAAGTTATTTTAAGTAATAAAAAAAAAGAAAGAAGAGTGCAACCAAACCAAAAGCAAATCCACCAATGATAACAAGCACTAAAAACTATACTAAAAAGAAAAAAAAAAATGGACAGACCAAACCCAGGACAAATGGGAAAAGCAAAGCTATACAGACATAATCACACACAGAAGCATACACGTACACACTCACAAAAAGAGAAAAAGGGAAAAAATATATATATATCATTGCTCCCAAAGGCCACCTCCTCAATTTGGGATGATTCATTGTCTATTCAGGTATTCCCCTGATGCAGGGTACATCAGGTTGATTGTGAAGATTTAATCCGCTCCTTCTGAGGCTGCTGGGAGAGATTTCCCTTTCTCTTCTTTGTTCACACAGCTCCTGGGTTTCAGCTTTGGATTTGGCCCCGCCTATGCATGTAGGTCGCCTGAGGGTGTCTGTTCTTCTCTCAGACAGGATGGGGTTAAAGGAACAGCTGATTCTGGGACTCTGGCTCACTAAGGCCGGGCGGATTGAGGGATAGGGAGTTCGGGGCGAGCCTGTGGCGGCAGAGGCCAGAGTGACATTGCACCAGCCTGAGGTGTGCCATGTGTTCTCCTTGGGAAGTTGTCCCTGGATCACGGGATCCTGGCAGTGGCAGGATGCACTGGCTCCCGGGGGGGGGAGTTGTGGATAGTGACCTGTGCTTGCACACAGGCTTCTTGGTGGCTGCGTCAGCAAACTTAGCATCTCATGCCCATCTCTGGTGTCCACGCTCATAGCCGCGACTCGCACCCGTCTCTGGAGCTCATTTAGGCGGCGCTCTTAATCCCCTCTCCTGGCACACCAGGAAAGAAAGAAGCAAGAAAAAGTCTCTTGCCTCCTCGGCAGCTCCAGACTTTTTCCCGGACTCCCTCCTGGCTAGGTGTGGCACAGTAGCCCCCTTCAGGCTGTGTTCATGCAGCCAACACCAATCTTCTCCCTGGCATCTGACTTCCGAAGCTAGAGCCACAGCTCCCAGCCCCTACCTGTCCTGGCTGGTGAGCAGACAAGCCTCTCGGGCTGGTGAGTGCTGGTCAGCACCAATCCTCTGTGTGGGAATCTCTCTGCTTTGCCCTCTGCACCCCTGTTGCTGCGCTCTTCTCCATGGCTCCGAAGCTTCCCCCCTCTGCCACCTGCAGTCTCCCCCCACGAAGGGGCTTCCTAGTGTTTGGAAAACTTTTCTCCTTCACAGCTCCCTCCTGGAGGTGCAGGTCCTGTGCCTATTCTTTTGTCTCTGTTTTTTCTTTTTTCTTTTGCCCTACCCAGGTACGTAGGGAGTTTCTTGCCTTTTGGGAGATCTGAGGTCTTCTGCCAGCGTTCAGTAGGTGTTCTGTAGGAGTTGTTCCACATGTAGATGTATTTCTGATGTATTTGTGGGGAGTAAGGTGATCTCCACATCTTATTCTTCCGCCATCTTGAAGCTCCTCCTCTCTGTCTTCTTATTTTGCTTAACTTACTGTGTTTGGGATCTCCTTTTTGCAGGCTGCAGGCTCATAGTTCCTCCTGTGTTTGGTGTCTGCCTTCAATGGTTAAGATTGGTTCAGTAGTTTGTGTAAGCTTCCTGGTGGAGTGGACTAGTGTCTGTGTTATGGTGGATGAGGCTGAATCTTGTCTTTCTTGTGGGCAGGACTGCGTACAGTGGTGTGTTTTGGGGTGTCTGTGACCTTATTATGATTTTAGGCAGTTTCTCTGCTAATGGATTGGTTTGTGTTCCTGTCTTGCTAGTTTTTGACATAGGTTGTTCAGCACTGTAGCTTGCTGCTTTTTGAGTGGAGCTGGGTCTTAGCTGTGAGATGGATATCTCTGGGAGACCTTTCACCATTTGTTATTACATGGAGCCAGGAGGTCTCTGGTGGACCAATGTCCTGAGCTCGGCTCTCCCCCCTCAGAGACACAGGCCTGACACCCGGCTGGAGCACCAAGACCCTTTTGGGAAGTCTGAGGTCTTCTGCCAGCATTCGGTAGGTGTTCTGTAGTTGTTCCACATGTAGTCATATTTCTGATGTATTTGTGGGGAAGAAGGTGATCTCCACGTCTTACTCCTCTGCTCTCTTGAATGTCCTTCTATTTCATTATTAGTGCATAGAAATGCAACAGATTTCTGTATATTAATTTTGTACTGCAACTTTACTGCATTTTTATTAGTTTGAATCGGTTTTTTGGTGGAGATGTTAGGGTTTTCTATATAACATATTATGTTTTCTGCAAATAGTGATGGTTTTACTTCTTCCCTTCCAATTTGGATTCCTTTTTTTTCTTTTCCTTGTCTGATTGCTGTGGCTGGGACTTCCAATACTAATTTCAAAAGAAGTTGCAAGAGTGGGCATTCTTGTCTTATTCCTAAATTTAGAGGTATAGCTCTCAATTTTTCACCATTGAATATGATGTTAGCTGTGAGTTTTTCATACATGAGATTTATTATGTTCCCTCTATACCAACTTTTATGAAAGTTTTTCTCATGAATGGATATTGAATTTTGTCACATATTTTTCTGTCTATTGAGATGATCAATTGATTTTTTAAAATTTCATTAATGAAATTACTTTTTCATTACTTTTTCAAAATTACTTTTTCATTAGTGAAACTACTTTTCATTGAATGAAAGTTTTTATAAATTCTATAGTGCTTTATTTTCAAAAGTTTCATATACATGATTTCATATAATCCCATAGTAACTCTTTTTTTAAAATACCCTTACTCCTATATTGCCCCTCTCACCTTTATTCTCCCCATTGATAACCACTAGTTTGTTCTCTATATCTGTGAGTCTGTTTCTTTTTTGTTTTATTCACTAGTTTGTTGTATTTTTTAGACTCAACGTAAAAGTGATATCATTTAGCATAATACCCTCCAAGTCCATCCGTGTTGAGGCAAATGGCAACATTTTATTCTTTTTTATGCCTGAGTAGTAGTCCATTGTGTGTGTATATATATATGTGTGTGTGTATATATACCATATCTTCATTTTTTAATTTTTATTTTGTATTGGAGTATAGTTGATTAACAATGTTGTGTTAGTTTCAGGTGTACAGCAAAGTGATTCATTTATACATATACATGTATCTATTCTTTTACAAAATCTTTTCCCATTTAGGTTATTACAGGATATTGAGCGGAGTTCCCTGTGCTATACAGTAGGTCCTTGTTAGTTATCCATTTTAAATATAGCAGTGTGTATATGCCAATCCCAAACTCCCAGTCTATCCTTCCCTTCCCCCCAGTAACCATAAGTTCATTCTCTGTCTGTGAGTGTGTTTCTGTTTTGTAAACAAGTTCATTTGTATCATTTTTTAAAGATTCTGCATATAAGCAATATTATATGATACTTGTCTTTCTCTGTCTAACGTACTTCACTTAATATGATAATCTCCAGTTTCATCCATGTTGCTGCAAATGACATTATTTCATTCTTTTTAATGGCTGAGTAATATTTCATTGTATATACGTACCACATCTTCATCCATTCATCTGTTGATGGACACTTAGGTTGCTTCCATACCTTGGCAATTATAAAAAATAATTCTGCTATGAGCATTGGGGTGCATGTATCTTTTTGATTTAGTGTTTCTATCTTTTGAATGTATACCCAGAAGTGAAATTGCTGGGTCATATGGAAGTTCTATTTTTAGTGTTTTGAGAAATCTCCATACTGTTTTCCACAATGGCTGCACCAATTTACATTCCCACCAACCGGGTAGGAGGTTTCCCTTTTCTCCACATCCTCCCTAGTATTTGTTAATGGTGTTCTTTTTGATGATGGTCATTCTGATAGGTGTGTGGTGACATGTTACTATGATTTTGATTTGCATTTCCCTGATGATTAGCAACTTTCAGCATCTTTTCATGTTCCTGTTGGCCATCTGCATTTTCTCTTTACAAAAATGTCTATTCAGTTCTTCCGCCAATTTTTTAAGATGATTATGTGATTTTTATCCTTCATTTTGTTAATGTGGTGTATCATCTTGTTTGATTTGTGAATACTGAACTATCCTTGCATCCCTGGAATAAATCCCATTTGATCATGGTGTATGATCTTTTTTATATATTGTTGGATTTGATTTGCTGACACCTTATTGGGGATTTTTGCATCTATATTCATCAAAGATATTGGCTTGTAATTTTCTGTATTTAAAGTGTCTTTGGTTTTGGTCTTAATTCAGTTAACCTTCTTATTACCAATGTTGAATTCTTTATTTGGTAAGTTGTTTATTTCTGTTTTATTGTTTACTCTTTCAGGAGTTTTCTCTTGCATTTTCAATTGAAACCAGTTCCTCTGTCTTTTCATTTTGCTTAACTTTTTCTGCCTCTATGAATTTAGGTGAAACAGTTACCTATGACAGTCTTGAAGGGGTGTTTTTATTTGAGAGCATCACTATACAGACTATGTGTGCCCAATGCCTTTGGTGGGTGAGCTGAATTTGACATGGAGACAAGATACATCTTTCCTCAGGGTGTGCTAAGAGGTGGAAGGAGGTGGGGTTGGAGACAGAAGGGATAAAGCTGGAGCCAGGTGTGAAGTGGGGTTTCCATCTGCTCAGTGGCCAACACTGCCTTATTGGGGTTGGGATCTGATCCTAAGTTGCTGGAGCAGAAGCCCTGAGTATGGGCCTGAAATGGCTCTTTTCCTTTTAACTGTGTGCTTTCCCCTCTCCCAGCACCAGAACCTTTGCCCCTGAGGGGGAGAGTGCTGAAGCATGGGAGGCCTGTATCAGCAATTATTTCTCTCACTCTGCTCAGACACAGCCTTGGGTCCAAATCACCTCTGTCTCTCACTGCCAATCACTCCCCCCAACCTCTGCCACCTTGCCCTGTTGTGGAGCTGTACTGCAGGTCAGGCAGGCCTGTGTAAATTTTCAGTCATATTAGGGTGTGAGTTGTGGTAAAGTGGTCACTATCAGAGTTCTGGGTTGTTTCTGAGGTGCTGCTTGAATAAAAACCCCAACAATGGCCACTGCTGTCCCGTCCAGGATCCATCCTAGGACTAGGTCACCTATGGGTCCCATGGTTGAGTTTTCTCCCTGGTTGTGACAGCCCTAGATCCTGTGTCAAGCTGTGACATGGAGTGAGTGCGGTTGGACTGTTCACTTGGCTTGGGTTGGGGCAATGCTGAGGGTGTTGCAGGAAACCCAGCAGCCACTGGAGAAGTTTTCTAATCACCCTCTCCACTCCATCTTGGAGACAAGCCAGCATTCATGCACTCCTCACAAGTGGAGTTCAGCCTTACCACAGCCCTCCTCTTAGTTCCAGTGGTCCTCCAACCAGCCAAAAGAGCTCATCTCCCCTGTGTAGGACCCAGGAATGAGGTGTCCAATCTCTGGCTCTCATCACTCACTCCCCAGGGTGGGTATCTGTCTGTGTAATCTCCCTTTTCCTCTGAGTCCCCTCCCAAGGGCACAGGTCCAGATCTCATCACTTTTCTTCCCTTCCTACCTGATTACATATGGATTTTTCTTACAGCCTTGGTCGTACAGAAAACTTTCTGCCAGTTTCCAGTTGGTTTTCAGTGAGAATTGTTCCACATGTAGATGTATTTTTGATGTGTTTGTCGAGGGGAGGTAAGTTCCATGTCTTTCTACTCTGCCATCTTGATCCGACCCCCCATATAGCCTTTATTGCAACTACTCAACTCTGCCATTTTCCATGCAACTGCTGTTGAGTGACAGCCACAGGCAACATACAAATGCACGTGTGTGACCATGTTCCCATGAAACTTCATTTATGAAAACAGGTAGCTGGATGCCTTTGGTCCATTGGCCATAGTGTGCCCACCCCTCCACTAAACAGTCAAATCATTAATTTAACCTTCTAAAGGAAAGGGAAATGAAATGAACATTTGTTTAAGCATTCAATATGGGATGCTTAAATGGGGGTCTCCAGGCATTATTCTGGTTTTTATTTCCTATAACATGCTCTGTTACCCAAGTATTATCTCTTATATTTTGCCCATAAGGAAACTGAGACACAAAGCAATTACATTATTTGCCCAAGGTCCCATTGCTAGTGAGGAATTGGGGCAAGGGGAGTTGTCTGAATAGGCCTATTGGGCTGGAGTTAGGGATCAGGCAAGATTGGAGTCCAGGCTGTCTGACTTCAGCGCCTGTAATTTTTCTACTAAAGTGAGAGTGGTAAAGGAGAATCCGTGCTTCTGGCTTCCCTGCTGTGGCTACAAAGGCATAACAACGGGTCTGTTTAGCTCTGTCTGACCCACGGGGCTTTCCTCTCCACTTAGTGAAGCTGTGTAAAGCAGCATCTTTCTATGCACTTCAGTCACACTGGGTCCCCCACATAGAGAACCATGAACTTTTGTATATGTAATTGAATATTTCAGATCTTTCTTTCCCTCATATATAAGCAAGTAAATCATCAGCATTCAATAATCTGATAACAAAGTTACCTTCCTGTTGAGCTGAAGATATAGGATTTGAGACGCTCCACTGGGGAAGAAACAAAAACCTGAATTGTAAGTTTATTTGAGACATAGCCAAGATACTAACATCTCATTCAGGAGGGGAATCAATAAGGCAGAGAGGTAAGAAAGATCAGATATCAGGTACACAACAGCCCTGATCAGTGCCCCCCAGCAGAACTGGAATAAAAATGTAGCCCATACACGTCCAGGTTGTTAATGGGGAGAGAAGACACATAATTCAGAAATATGCTTTTGTTCCTTTAAAATCAACGTGTTTCCATTAAAATGGAAATTGAAGTCTCATCATATGGAGAGTCAATTTTTGGACACTGTAAGATTATCTCTACCTTTCCTGGCCACAATGGAAATGGAAATAATTTTACCCATTGGCCTTTGGAAGTTACAACTGAATTTCTCAAAGTAACCTGCTCTATTACGTGTAGACACTCTACACACTTTGCTGAGAGTAGAGGATTGGGTGAGTGGAAAGTGCATGCGTTTCTCCAACTCAAATTAATCCAGAAAGGCCAATGACAAATGAAAATGAAGGTAGGATGCTAAAAGTGACAGAAAAATTTTTTTTGTTTTGTTTTATTCTTGTTTGTTTTTGTTTTGTTTTATTTTTAGAAAAAGAACCAAGTCAGGTAAATGTCCATCTGGTGAAATGACTTTTAAAAGTCATTAAAAGGAAAAAGGAAGCCAAATTTGCCTGCAAAGTTTACACAGGGAAATTATTTGAGGTATATGCTTAAAATGAGCAGTGGATAGAGCTGTTTTTTTCTTCTTGGGTACTTCCTGACTGGTCTGTTTTAAATTATGACAGGGAGCTCTTGAAAAAGCTGTTCTTGTATTCTGTCATACCCAATACTCTCACCTCCCTTTTAAGACTCAACTCAGGTTGACCTCTCAAGAGGCCCTGCTCAAGGCCTTTCTCTAATCATCTCCATTACTGTACTGAAACTAAAATGCAGCCTGAAAGCACATTGTCCAATGGCTTTATGTCTTGTCTGTACAACGAGACTGTATGCCCCTTGAGGACAAGGACAGTTTGCATGCTAATTAGGCATTCTTTTTGGTGTCTAGATTGATGTCAAGTTCAGAGGATACAGGTATTACTTGAGATGTCCCTGCCTTGCCCTTCAGTGGTACAGATTAATTTGGCTCAAACTCTTAGTTTTGTAATCTTGGTAAAGTCCAAGGTCCTACTCATGATGTGTGGGGATTCACATGGTCTTTCTTTTCATGGTTCCCATTGTAACTAGTTCCTAAATGCATAGGCTACTTTTCCCCTCATTCACCTGGATGCAAAACTCACTTTTTATTGGTTTCCATACAAGTTGGGGAGTCTAGTAAGAACTGCGATTTAGAGATCACAGGAGGGTCTCACTGAGTGACTCACATCATCTTGTTGGCTCTCTCTCTTCTCTTGGATTGCCTCAGAAGTCCCAAGTCACTCTCCCTTCAGAATGTGGAATCCTCTAGTTCTTTCAGTTTGCAAATCCAAATCCATAGGGTCTCAGGAGAACAAAGCCAACTCATAATGGGACCCACCCTCCTTAGAAAACATTTGGAGATTTAAATGATAAATTTTCCCTGATACATTAAACAGGACTTGATGCCTCTCCAACAAGAAACCCTCCTTAATAACAGTGCTTTGTGACACTCATGACTTTATCTGAGAGAAGAAAGCTCAGTCACCATGCAAGAGCAAGCTATGTGGATCCTGGGCACTGTGAAGAATAGCACAGGAAGATGGTGGAAGAGTTAGACGCGCAGATCACCTTCCTTCCCACAGATACAGTAGAAATACATCTACACGTGGAACTGCTCCTACAGAACACCCACTGAACACTGGCAGAAGACGTCAGACCTCCCAAAAGGCAAGAAAATCCCCACGTACTTGGGTAGGGCAAAAGAAAAAAGAAATAACAGAGACAAAAGAATAGGGACGGGACCTGCACCAGTGGGAGGGAGCTGTGAAGGAGGAAAGCTTTCCACACACTAGGAGCCCCTTCTCAGGCGGAGACTGCGGGTGGCAGAGGGGGGAAGCTTCGGCGCCATGGAGGAGAGCGCAGCCACAGGGGTGTGGAGGGCAAAGCGGAGAGATTCCCGCATGGAGGATCAGTGCTGAGTAGCACTCACCAGCCCGAGAGGCTTGTCTGCTCAGCCGCCGGGGCGGGTGGGGGCTGGGAGCTGAGGCTCCGGCTTCGGTGCTAGCCTGGAGGAAGCCCGGGAAAAAGTCTGCAGCTGCCGAAGAGGCAAGAGACTTTTTCTTACCTCTTTGTTTCGCGGCACGCAAGGAGAGGGGATTCAGAGCGCCACCTAAACGAACTCCAGAGATGGGCGTGAGCCGCGGCTATCAGCGGGGACCCCAGAGGCGGGCGCGAGCCATGGCTATCAGCACGGATCCCACAGCAACAGGGGCACAGAAGGAAAAACGGAGAGATTCCCGCACAGAGGCTTGGCACCGAGCCGCACTCACCAGCCCGAGAGGCTTGTCTGCTCACCCACCGGGAAGGGCGGGGGCTGGGAGCCGAGGCTCAGGCTTTGGTCGGATCGCAGGGAGAGGACTGCAGTTGTCGGCGTGAACACAGCCTGAAGGGGCTAGTGCATCACAGCTAGCCAGGAGGGAGTCCGGGAAAAAGTCTGCAGCCGCCGAAGAGGCAAGGGACTTTTTCTTGCCTCTTTGTTTCATGGCGCGCAAGGAGAGGGGATTCAGAGCGCCGCCTAAACGAACTCCAGAGACGGGCGCGAGCCGCGGCTGTCAGCGCGGATCCCAGAGACGGGCATGAGATGCTAAGGCTGCTGCTGCCACCACCAAGAAGCCTGTGTGGGAGCACAGGTCACTCTCCACACCACCCCTCCCAGGAGCCGGTGCAGCTCGCCACTGCCAGGCTCCCGAGATCCGGAGACAACTTCCCCGGGAGAACGCACGGCGCGCCTCAGGCTGCTGAAACGTCATGCCGGCCTCTGCCACCGCAGGCTCGCCCCGCATCCGAATCCCTCCCTCCCCCTGGCCTGAGTGAGCCAGAGCCCCCGAAGCAGCTGCATCTTTAACCCCGTTCTGTCTGGGCGGGGAACGGACGCCCTCAGGCGACCTACATGCAGAGGCGGGTACAAATCCAAAGCTGAACCCCGGGAGCTGTACGAACAAAGAAGAGAAAGGGAAATCTCTCCCAGCAGCCTCAGAAGCAGCGGATTAAAGCTCCACAAACAATTTCATGTGCCTGCATCTGTTGAATACCTGAATAGACAATGAATCATCCTAAATTCAAGAGGTGGACTTTGGAAGCAGGATATATTAATATTTCCCCTTTTCCTTTTTTTGTGAGTGTATATGTGTAGGCTTCTGGGTGAGATTTCGTCTGTATAGCTTTGCTTTCACCATTAGTCCTAGGGTTAGGTCCGTCTGTTTTTGTTGTTGTTGTTGTTGTTGTTGTTGTTTTTACTTAAAAAAAAATTTTTCCCTAATAAATGTTTTCTAAATAATTTTTTCCTTATTTTGTATTTTTAGAAATTAAAAAAAAAATTTAATAAATTTTTTCATATTTTTTATTTTAAAAAATTAAAAATTTTTTCTTAATAAATTTTTTTCTTAATAATTTTTTCTTATTTTTATTATAAAAATTAATAAATCTATTTTTAAGAATTAAAAAAATTTTTTTCTGAATACATTTACTCTTAATAATTTTTTTCTTATTTTTTATTATAACAGCTTTATTTTATTTAATTTTATCCTTTTTCTTTCTTTCTTTCTATTTTTTTCTCCCTTATATTCTGAGCTGTGTGGATGGAAGGCTCTTGGTGCTCTAGCCAGGCATCAGGGCTGTGCCTCTGAGGTGGGAGAGCCAACTTCAGGACACTGGTCCACAAGAGACCTCCCAGCTCCACGTAATACCAAACAGCGAAAATCTCTCAGAGATCTCCATCTCAACATCAAGACCCAGCTTCACTCAACGACCAGCAAGCTAGAGTGGTGGACACCCTATGCCAAACAACTAGCAAGACATGAACACAGCCCCATCCATTAGCAGAGAGGTTGCCTAAAATCATAATAAGGCCACAGACACCCCAAAACACACCACCAGACGTGGACATGCCCACCAGAAAGACAAGATCCAACCTCATCCACCAGAACACAGGCACTAGTCCCCTCCACCAGGAAGCCTACACAACCCACTGAACCAACCTTAGCCACTGGGGACAGATACCAAAAACAATGGGAACTACAAACCTGCAGCCTGTGAAAAGAAGACCCCAAACACAGTAAGATAAGCAAAATGAGAGGACAGAGAAACACACAGCAGATGAAGGAGCAGGGTCAAAACACACCAGACCTAACAAATGAAGAGGAAATAGGCAGTCTACCTGAAAAAGAATTCAGAATAATGATAGTAAAGATGATCCAAAATCTTGGAAATAGAATAGACAAAATGCAAGAAACATTTAACAAGGACCTAGAAGAACTAAAGAGGAAACAGGCAATGATGAAAAACACAATAAATGAAATTAAAAATACTCTAGACGGGATCAATAGCAGAATAACTGAGGCAGAAGAACAGGTAAGTGACCTGGAAGATAAAATAGTGGAAATAACTACTGCAGAGTAGAATAAAGAAAAAAGAATGAAAAGAACTGAGGACAGTCTCAGAGACCTCTGGGACAATATTAAATGCACCAACATTCGAATTATAGGGGTCCCAGAAGAAGAAGAGAAAAAGAAAGGGACTGAGAAAATATTTGAAGAGATTCTAGTTGAAAACTTCCCTAATATGAGAAAGAAAATAGTTAATCAAGTCCTGGAAGCACAGAGAGTCCCATACAGGATAAATCCAAGGAGAAACACGCGAAGATACATATTAATCAAACTGTCAAAAATTAAATATAAAGAAAACATATTAAAAGCAGCAAGGGAAAAACAACAAATAACACACAAGGGAATCCCCATAAGGTTAACAGCTGATCTTTCAGCAGAAACTCTGCAAGCCAGAAGGGAGTGGCAGGATATACTTAAAGTGATGAATGGGAAAAGTCTACAAACAAGATTAGTCTACCCAGCAAGGATCTCATTCAGATTTGATGGAGAAATTAAAACCTTTACAGACAAGCAAAAGCTGAGAGAGTTCAGCACCACCAAACCAGCTTTACAACAAATGCTAAAGAAATTCTCTAGGCAAGAAACAGAAGAGAAGGAAAACACCTACAATAACAAACCCAAAACATTTAAGAAAATGGGACTAGGAACATACATATCAATAATTACCTTAAATGTAAATGTATTAAATGCTCCCACGAAAAGACACAAACTGGCTGAATGGATACAAAAACAGGACCCATATATATGCTGTCTACAAGAGACCAATTTCAGACCTAGGGACACATACAGACTGAAAGTGAGGGGATGGAAAAAGATATTCCATGCAAATGGAAATCAAAAGAAAGCTGGAGTAGGAATTCTCATATCAGACAAAACAGACTTTAAAATAAAGACTATTGCAAGAGACAAAGAAGGACGCTATATAATGATCAAGGGATCTATCCAAGAGGAAGGTGTAACAATTGTAAATATTTATGCACCCAATATAGGAGAACCACAATACATAAGGCAAATACTAACAGCCATAAAAGGGGAAATCGACAGTAACACAATCATAGTAGGGACCTTTAACACCCCACTTTCACCAATGGACAGATCATCCAAAATGAAAATAAATAAGGAAACACAAGCTTTAAATGATACATTAAACAAGATGGACCTAATTGATATTTATAGGACATTCCACCCAAAAACAACAGAATACACATTTTTCTCAAGTGCTCATGGGACATTCTCCAGGATAGATCATATCTTGGGTCACAAATCAAGCCTTGGTAAATTTAAGAAAATTGAAATCGTATCAAGTGTCTTTTCCGACCACAACGCTATGAGACTAGATATCAATTACAGGAAAAGATCTGTAAAATATACAAACACATGGAGGCTACACAATACACTACTTAATAACGAAGTGATAACTGAAGAAATCAAAGGGGAAATCAAAAAATACCTAGAAACAAATGACAATGGAGACACGACGACCCAAATCCTATGGGATGCAGCAAAAGCAGTTCTAAGAGGGAAGTTTATAGCAATACAAGCCTACCTCAAGCAACAGGAAACATCTCGAATAAACAACCTAACCTTACACATAAAGCAATTAGAGAAAGAAGAGCAAAAATCCCCAAAGCTAGCAGAAGGAAAGAAATCATAAAGATCAGATCAGAAATAAATGAAAAAGAAATGAAGGAAACAATAGCAAAAATCAATGAAACTAAAAGCTGGTTCTTCAAGAAGATAAACAAAATTGATAAACCATTAGCCAGACTCATCAAGAGAAAAGGGAGAAGACTCAAATCAATAGAATTAGAAATGAAAAAGGAGAAGTAACCACTGACACTGCAGAAATACAAACGATTATGAGAGATTACTACAAGCAACTCTATGCCAATAAAATGGACAACTTGGAAGAAATGGACAGATTCTTAGAAATGCACAACCTACCGAGACTGAACCTGGAAGAAATAGAAAATATGAACAGACCAAACACAAGCACTGAAATTGAAAATGTGATTTAAAATCTTCCAACAAACAAAAGCCCAGGACCAGATGGCTTCACTGGCGAATTCTATCAAACATTTAGAGAAGAGCTAACACCTATCTTCTCAAACTCTTCCAAAATATTGCCGAGGGAGGAACACTCCCCAACTCATTCTACGAGGCCACCATCACCCTGATACCAAAACCAGACAAAGATGTCACAAAGAAAGAAAACTACAGGCCAATATCACTGATGAACATAGATGCAAAAATCCTCAACAAAATACTAGCAAAAAGAATCCAACAGCACATTAAAAGGATTATACACCATGATCAACTGGGGTTTATTCCAGGAATGCAAGTATTCTTCAATATACCCAAATCAATCAACGTGATACATCATATTAAGAAATTGAAGGAGAAAAACCATATGATCATCTCAATAGATGGAGAGAAAGCTTTCGACAAAATTCAACACCCATTTATGATAAAAGCCCTGCAGAAAGTAGGCATACAGGGAACTTTCCTCAACATAATAAAGGACATATATGACAAACCCACAGCCAACATTTTCCTCAATGGTGAAAAACTGAAACCATTTCCAATACGATCAGGAACAAGACAAGGTTGCCCACTCTCACCACTATTATTCAACATAGTTTTGGAAGTGTTAGCCATAGCAATCAGAGAAGAAAAAGAAATAAAAGGAATCCAAATCGGAAAAGAAGAAGTAAAGCTGTCACTGTTTGCAGATGACATGATACTATACATAGAGAATCCTAAAACTGCCACCAGAAAACTACTAGAGCTAATCAATGAATTTGGTAAAGTAGCAGGATACAAATTAATGCACAGAAATCTCTTGCATTCCTATATACTAATGATGAAAAATCTGAAAGTGAAATTAAGAAAACACTCCCATTTACCATTGCAACAAAAAGAATAAAATATCTAGGAATAAACCTACCTAAGGAGACAAAAGACCTGTATGCAGAAAATTATAAGACACTGATGAAAGAAATTAAAGATGATACAAATAGATGGAGAGATATACCATGTTCTTGGATTGGAAGAATCAACATTGTGAAAATGACTCTACTACCCAAAGCAATCTACAGATTCAATGCAATCCCTATCAAACTACCACAGGCATTTTTCACAGAACTAGAACAAAAAATTTCACAATTTGTATGGAGACACAAAAGACCCCGAATAGCCAAAGCAATCTTGAGAAAGAAAAATGGAGCTGGAGGAATCAGGCTCCCTGACTTCAGACTATATTACAAAGCTACAGTAATCAAGACAGTTTGGTACTGGCACAAAAACAGAAATATAGATCAATGGAACAGGATAGAAAGCCCAGAGATAAACCCACGCACATATGGTCACCTTATCTTTGATAAAGGAGGCAAGCATATACAGTGGAGAAAAGACAGTCTCTTCAATAAGTGGTGCTGGGAAAATTGGACAGGTACATGCAAAAGTATGAAATTAGAACACTCCCTGACACCATACACAATAATAAACTCAAAATGGATTAAAGACCTTAGTGTAAAGCCAGACACTATCAAACTCTTAGAGGAAAACATAGGCAGAACACTGTATGACATAAATCGCAGCAAGATCCTTTTTGACCCAGCTCCTAGAGAAATGGAAATAAAAACACAAATAAACAAATGGGACCTAATGAAACTTAAAAGCTTTTGCACAGCAAAGGAAACCATAAACAAGACCAAAAGACAACCCTCAGAATGGGAGAAAATATTTGCAAATGAAGCAACTGACAAAGGATTAATCTCCAAGATTTACAAGCAGCTCATGCAGCTCAATAACAAAAAAACAAACAACCCAATCCAAAAATGGGCTGAAGACCTAAATAGAGATTTCTCCAAAGAAGATATACAGATTGCCAACAAACACATGAAAGAATGCTCAACATCCTTAATCATTAGAGAAATGCAAATCAAAACTACAATGAGGTATCATTTCACACCGGTCAGAATGGCCATCATCAAAAAATCTAGAAACAATAAATGCTGGAGAGGGTGTGGAGGAAAGGGAACACTCTTGCACTGTTGGTGGGAATGTAAACTGATACAGCCACTATGGAGAACAGTATGGATGTTCCTTAAAAAACTAAAAATAGAACTACCATACGACCCAGCAATCCCACTACTGGACATATACCCTGAGAAAACCATAATTCAAAAAGAGTCATGTACCGAAATGTTCATTGCAGCTCTATTTACAATAGCCAGGACATGGAAGCAACCAAAGTGTCCATCATCAGATGACTGGATAAAGAAGATGTGGCACATATATACAATGGAATATTACTCAGCCATAAAAAGAAATGAAATGGAGGTATTTGTATTGAGGTGGATGGAGTTAAGAGTCTTTCATGCAGAGTGAAGTAAGTCAGAAAGAGAAAAACAAATACAGTATGATAACACATATATATGGAATATAAGGGAAAAAAAAAAAAGGTCATGAAGATCCTAGTGGCAAGATGGGAATAAAGACACAGACCTTCTAAAGAATGGACTTGAGGATATGGGGAGCGGGAGGGGTGACATGTGACAGGGTGAGAGAGTGTCATGGACATATATACACTACCAAATGTAAAATAGATAGCTAATGGGAAGCAGCCGCATAGCACAGGGAGATCAGCTCGATGCTTTGTGACCACCTAGAGGGGTGGAATGGGGAGGGTGGGAGAGAGGGAGATGCAAGAGGGAAGAGATATGGGAACATATGTATATGTATAACTGATTCACTTTGTTTTAAAGCAGAAACTAACACACCATTGTAAAGCAATTATACTTCAATAAAGATGCTAAAAAAAAAAAAAAGAATAGCACAGGAAACAGAAGTCTGTCTGTAATGGCTTAAGCACATCCAGATGTGAAGGCAGGAGCATGAACAAAATGGCCTGTATGACCCACAGTAAACATCAATTTATTCACATCACACATCATCTGGAGGACTGAGGAACTAGGAAAGAACAAGGGAGATATGGTGTCAAGCTATGACCTTGTCCTCCTACTATTCACTTTACAGATATTTATTGGTCCTCTATCAGGCACTCAGTAGGCACTAGAACTACACAGATGAATGAGGTATGGGCCTTTCCCCAAAGAGCACTGATATGTGCCAAAAACGTGTTATGCCATCTCCTGTTACAGAAACCCTATGAAGATTCTTGGATATTCTAAGAAGGTGGCTTGCTTGGTCTATCTCAATGGTGTGTTTTTTATACCTTCTGAAACTGTGGTCTACTTGCTAAACTGAACTCTTCAGTTTCCTGCAGCTGCCTACCCCACTCTCTGCCCCATCTCACTGTGAGAGTCCAAGCCCAAGTTTCTCGTTGCGCTCTACTGTTCTGCTGCAATTTTCCACGCCAACACCCAAGATATTACAGAAAGGAGAGAGGAAACATTTCTTACACTATACTCGATGCTTTCACATATACTATTCATTTTATTCTCATATGAACCCTGTGATATCCTGTATTCATCCCTCTTTTGTGGATGAGAACACTGAGGTTCAGAGTAGTTGATGACTTGCCTAAAGTAACACAGCCACTAGAAGCTAGTGGAGGAGAGACTGGCTCAATCCTAGAGTCTCCAGCCTTTCTCCTATGTCCTGTCTAGCACACCACTAAGTCCATTTAAGATGCTGGCTTGTGCTTTCTAGGTGTTCAGTTTTTTGTTTGTTTGTTTGTTTGTTTTGTTTTTATGCCAGTCCTCATGCCAAGGCTGAAGTTGCCAAATATTTAAGTCTCAGGAGGAAGCTGCTACACAATAGCCCCTCTGATTCCCTGGGTTTCCATTCTCAAGAAGACAGAAGATTCACGGTAAGTTTGGCAACCAAGTCTGGCATATATTGCCAAAGTAGAAACAATGGTTTCTGACTCACTTATAAGCTCCTCAGTTTAGTCCCCGAAATTCAACTGGGAGTGGGCAAAAGCAATGAACAATAAAAGACAGAAACACCTCGGAGACTGGAGGCTGGAACATTTAGGGGAAAGGTGATTCAGTTATTCATTCATTCATTCATGCAACACATTTTTAAGTGCCTGGAATTGTGTAAGGTGTTGGGGACATAAGACAGATAAGACATGGTGCCTGTTTGAAAGAAATCCATGGTCTATTAGAGAGAGTAGGGGTCGCTAACCAGAGGGGAGGGCAAGTTAACCAGAGAGGAGGACATGCTAATCAGAAGGGAGGGCAGTTTAACCAGAAAGGAGGACCTAACAAGAGAGGAGCCTTGTTAACCAGAGCAAGGATGTTAACTAGAGAGGATGTACTATTAACCCAAACTTGACTGGTCCTCAGAATCACCTTAGTTGTTTTATAATTTATATGGATTCCTAACCTAATGAACTGGAATCTTCCAGAGCCATTATTTGTATTGTTGATAAGCTCCCTAGTTGATTCCAACAACCATGGCAGTTGAGAATAAAGCCTTACATTCACATTATAGAGAAACCTGCACTCAGTTCAGTGTGAATACCAAGGAAGGATCTGCTGGTACAATTCTGGGCTTCACAGAGGAGGCAATATCTGAAGTGAGCCTTCAGAATTGCAATAGAGCAAATAAAGTGCACAAGGGTGCTGAGAAGATGGTGGGAGGAAGGCTTCCAGGCGGAAGACTCTATACGAGCAGAGACCCTGCAGTGTGGACTACCATGATGAGCCAGGAGGTTTGGTTGGGCTGGAGCCTAGGGTATGAGAGAGGACAAGGTTAGAGAAAGACTGGAAGGTGAGCTAGATTCCAGGTGGCCTTGTTGATGGCACCAACAAGTTTGAATTTGACCCTATTTGATAGGGACTACTATTTAAATGTTTAAATCAGGGAGTGAAATGATCAGCTTTCATTTCAGAAAGATTACTTCAGAATTTCTGGAACAAGATGGACTTTTGAGCCTACACATTTAACTCTACTCTTTCTCAAATTTCCATGGAAATATCCAAAGAAATATAAAAAGAATAATCAAGGAAGGATGTCTTCCTTGAACCATAAGTGGTGACAGTCTTTACATTAGTTAACATTGACCAAGCATTACTGTGTGTGGCCATTGTCTGGAATGCTTTACATCATGGTACTCCGTGATAGGTGAGTGTTATCACTATCCACACTGATGGGTTATTATTATCCCCCTAGTACAGATGAAGACACCATAGCACAGGGAAGGTAACTATGTTCATCAGTCCCACAGCTAGTAGAAGAGCTAGTATTTGGAGCCAAGGAGTCTGGCTCTACAGACCAAACACTTACAGCATTATACTGCCTAATATATCGTAAAACTGTGGTGCTAGTAGTCTGCATTAACTGGTGACCAATGCCTCCAGTTCTGTGCATAAGAAGAAGAGGAGTGATTTCCCATCTACTTAGCAGTGAAGCTCCCCACCATGAGACTGCCTTCGTTTGTAATTACTTTCTTAGTTTCCACAGTTGAGGGGAATTCTGACTTGGCACAAGTGTTGTTAACTTTGGGCAGCAGGCCCAGGACTCCATGGGCCCATGATTGGGACAAAAGGCATGGGTTTCATAAGTGTTCAGGAAATACTGTAGGGGCTGATAGATGGAGCCCTTCCAGGCTTGAGAGTTGTGATAATTAAAAGTGTGGACATAGCCTGTGGGTTTCTGAGTTAACCAGGGACTTATGCTATGGCCTTGAAGAAATTATTTCTCACAACACAAGGTTCTCTTTTGTGCAGATGTTTCTAGCTATAGCCTTTTCCCAATCTTCACAGCCAACTGTAGTCCTACAAAACTAAAGCTGCAGACTTCTGCTTTTCTCTTTTTCTTAAACTTAAGATTAGAACAAGTATCCCCATGATCTCTGACAGAAAACATTGTAACTCACAGCCATGAACAGGGTTAGAAAAATCAGTTATATGAAATGATTCAGCAATTTGAATGAAGAAAATACATCTGAAGAATTAGAATAAATGTTCTCTGAAGGAAGTTTACTCCAAAAAGTAAAAGTTATAACAAGAAACAAAACAAAATTGATTCATATTCTCAATAAAAGTTGGGATTTAAGCACCCACCCCATCTAAAAGCAAAAATCTGATGTCAGGAAATATTGTTCTTAAACATTTAAATTTGTAAACTAATTTCATTTCTTAAAACATACATTTTTCTTATAAATTTGTAAATTCTTTTTAAATTTCAAATTTTATTTGCCATTGGTAGTCGTGAATAACAGATTAGATAGCATAGAAAATCACATCAGTGACTCAAAAGTTCAGTTTGAGAAATTTTCCCAAAACCCAGAAGCAAAAGACAAAACAAATATAATACATAAAATATAAGTGATATGAGGGGTGGGTTTAGGAGATAAAATATAGTATAATAGGAATTCTAGAAAGGGAGGCAATAATTAATAAATTTAAAATGTGGTCCCCTGAGGTAAATAAAATTTTCAGTTTTTAAATTAAATGGGGCACTTTCTAGAAAAAAAAAATACTGAAAAGACAATTCAATATCAGAAAATCTATTATATGACTAGATCAAAGGAGAAAAAATATCTTTTTTTGGATAATTAAAAGATGGTTAATAAAAATTAACATCATTTACTAATGTAAAATAGAAATAGAATGATATTCCCTCAATAAAATAAAGTATATACATAGATTTAATTTAGTAGTGAAAGGATATTAAGATTTATGATGAAAAATTGAAGTGGTCTAATGATTATTATTGCTGGTGGTAATATTGTTCTAGGTTAGTCCATGTAATTAAGATGAGAAAAGGAGTAAGAGGCTTAAATAGTGTAAAGTGAGAGAAAACTATCATTATTTGCAGATAATAGCCTATCTACAAAACCAAAAAGAATCAACTGAAAAACAGATAAAACTAATTAGAGATTTCGGAAGATGGTTTCAAAACAAATGTGTAAAAATGAATAGATTCTTTACATACTAGTATAGCCATTTATATATCATAATGGAAATAAGATCATATCACAATGGTCATGAAAGTATATAATACTTAGAAGTAAATTGAGTTATGTAAAATCTATATGAAGGAAACTACTAAATATTCCTTTACTGAAAGAAATAATGAAAAGTTGAATACATGAAGAAACATTATACCCTGCTGAATGGGCATATCCAATACTGTAATGTTAGAACAATCTAGTGTGTGGAATTTTCACATGTAGGTGGAGAGATGCAGCAATCACATCAGTTATACAACTTGAATTCAGATAAGAGATCTGGCAACAGAGATTTGGGAGTTACCACTGTGAAGTTAATGGTTGTAGCCATGAACATAGATGAGATCCCCTAGGAGAGTGTGGAGTACAAAGAGAAAAGGGACAAAGACCAAATGCTGGAGAATACCAACATAATGTGCACAGGGACAGAGGTGCCAGTAAATGATATTGAAAAGGTGTGTTTTAAGACAGAGGAAGAAAACCAGGAGGATACAGCATCATAGAAACCAAAGAAGACTGCCTTAAGAAGCAGGAAGTAGTCCACATGGTCATTTGTTACAGAAGGATCAGGCAAGATAAAAATGGAAGAGTCCATGATATTTGGCTTCTAGGAGATTGCTGGTCACAATGGCAAGAACAGTTTCAGTGGAATTGGGGAGTGTCAAAGTTGAGATAAGGATCACTGAATTTCTTGTGATGCTAATAACCACAGAGGAGACAGTACACATGGAATCTACTAGTTAGTGTGTGAAGTCAACAAACCTTAATGAGTCTCAATTTACTCTTCTATAAAGTGGAGTTGCACTTGCCAAAAAATGTGTGATAACGATTGTGAAATGTTTTATAAATTATAAACCACTATACAACAGATGGTGTTATTGTTAGTTCTGGCCAACTTCCAGGCAATGTTTTAACATGAAATGTGTTAAAGATGATGGCCCTGAGATAATGGTCCTGAAAAATTTTCCCATCACTTCCTCTGTAGTCCTAGTTTTTCAGCCCAAGGGAGGTTCTGCAGGCTTGTTAATACAGACACATGATCTGCTCTGTTCTTCTGCACTGACACAAACTAAGCTGCCAGGGAAACCAACTGATCTGAAATGTTTTACAATGCCCTGCATTGTTTCAGCCATCAAATGGAGACCAGAATTCCAGTTCAAATCAAGTGAGGTGGTGGAGCGTTTTCCTGTTTGTGTAAGTAGTTGCCAGAACTTATATAAGTACTATGTTCCTTCCCAGAACTTAGCTGGAAAGCATCCCTACCAGCCCCCACCCCCAGGATGTTTGGCACATGGTCCAAACCAGCTGACATTTCAATTGTCCTTCCCCTCTATTGCTGTGATCTCAAATGTTCACGGCACTGACATTTCTCCAAACCCTTAATGGGAACATTTCAGTGACAAGTGTCAAGTGGTGATAACATAATGGGCTTAGCCTCACATTTATTCCTTCTTTCATCCATCCCTACAAAATGTATTCATTAAGCATCTATGAAACACCAGGCACTTTGCTAGGGGTAAGTTTCACAGAGATGAATGACACTGAGTTGCTCTTGAAGAGCTTGGAGTTTAGTAAAAAAAAACAAAAGACGTGATAGCACTGAACTACAATACAGTGAGATAAGAACTTTAATTAATGTATGTTCAAAGGGCTATGGGAACCCTGAAAATGGACATCCAGGCTCTCAGTTCAGCCAAAAAGCCAAGAGTTGAAGTGTCAGAGGTCTGATTCCTTCTGACTCTGAAAACAGCAAGCTTAGTAGTTGATACACATAGGTGTTCAATTAATGCTTAATACACAATTGATAAATACCACTAAACATGACTTTCGATCACAGCTCTCCTCATCACTTGAACTCTTTTCCCATTGGGTAATTCATTTCTAAGGGGATAGTGACATGCTCCCTGGAAGAGCGGACTACACAGCACACTCTGCCATCCTCAGTAGATGGGCCAATGACTATTAAATCCCAAAGAGACATGGGTCCAAGACCTATTGGAAGAATTGTTTTAGGCAGAAGTTCAACAGGATAGCTGACTGGGAATGACACGATAGTCACAATCACCTTGATTGAATCTAATGAGATACTGTGACATGGCATGGAAGCAGAAGTTGACAGGAATCTTCTGACATCATCCATACCGCAGTGGGACATTTTGAAAAATTGCTCAAAGGAAAGATAGTCCTGACATTGAAATGAGGTAACTCACCCAGGACAAGTTACTCTCTTCTGAGAGCCACTGACCCCATTTGTCAAATACCAATGTTGGCTGCCTGTGCTCTGAGATATCTTCCAGATCTAAGGACCTAGGATTCATTTTTAGAATCAGAACAAAGACTATTAAAACAAACCTCTTAATTCTTAGAGTAGGTGTATATCACTGAGGGAGAAGCAGCAGCAAGATTCCTGAAAATCACCCAACACATTTCCCATTTCCTTCCACACGGCTGCTAACCCTTTTAACTTATCAGGGCAGAAGATCCAGGCAGGAAAACCCAGGGAACAAAACAGAAGAGACAGTCTTAACTCTTATGTGTAAGAATTTGACTACTTGCACATTCTCTCTCCTACTCATGCTAATTATAGGTCATTGGCATCATGTAAATACTCTAACCAGACTCATTAAACTTTTTACTGAAGTTGCTGACTCTGTACAGCACTATTCAGCTTTATTCAGGGTGTTGTACAAAGAAGACAACTGGGGTGTCCCTGCTATATAAGGACATCATCAGCCTTGGTAAAGGACTAGCCTGCTTGAAGGATTTCAATAAAGGTTGAGCTTGCTTGTTAACAGAAGGACGGGGGTTAATTGAAGGATGGGGGTTGGGGGCTGGCTGTGCGGAACACTAGCTCTCTCAGGTGCCCCTCCTAGTGCCCAAAGCAGTGCTTGACCCATAGGAAAGCTGAGCATGATGCTGCCTTCCTCCCAGGCTCCTGGCTTCCCCTTGGATTCCAACAATCAGGGTCACACTATTGCTGCTGAGGTATGAACGTCCTGTTCCTGAAAACCCCCAAACAGCAACACCCCTGAGGAGCCCACTTGGGAGTAGTTAGACCCTCCAGACTGAGCATCTCATGGAGAACTGTGTTTCTGAAGCTGCCTACTCTGGGAGGTTTCTAACTGGAAGTTTGGCTCCAGGGAGATAATCAGCCAAGCAAAAACCACCAGGGATTCAAGACCAAACCCAGCACATCTGAATGAAAAATGTCAGCCTGTTAGCCACCCAGCCATGGTCCCTCTCTGAAAAGGGTTTCCCAACTTTCTTCTCCCTTTCATCACCTGTGGGACAGGCTCTTATTCATCCTGCCTGGACTGAGGCCAGAGGCCACTGTAGGGAAGCAAAACTTGCCACCCCAAAATATCTCTGGCATGCAGATTATTTCAAGCTGAAAACATTCAAGTCCCAAAAGAATCAGTAAGAAACTTTGATCTTCTCCCTAAATGCCTAAAAAAATGTAGACAGAGGACCTGTTTTAGGAAGACAGCTATCATCATAGATAATTATAGTATGAACTAGGTGTGTAGACAGGGAGGAACCTAGAAAAGTCCATTTGTTAAAATTCCTCCTTGTGTCCCATTATCTCTGCATGGCCCAGCAAATATTTTTTTATCAAACATTTGCTTTTTCATCTCCATGTGAATGGCCTTCCTCCCCTCCCCTGTGAAGTCCCAAACCCCTAGCTCCAACAACCTCTTTTGTCTTTAGCTGAAGATGGTATTTAAGGTAACGGTTGAGGCCATTTTGTCAAGTTACTCAATACTCCTGGGTCTCTCCCATGTTATTAAAATTTGATTTTCTCCTGTTAATCTGTCTCATGTCAATTTAACTCTTAGACCAGCCAGGAGAACCTAGAAGAGTAGAAGAAAATCTCTTCCTCCCCACACTCTTAATTGTCCTATGTTCTCTGGTTTTCTTGCCCCAGTCTCTCTCTGTCCATCCACCCTGCATCCCCTTGCTGTCAGAGGAGTCCCCTGAATCACTCTCCAAAGCACTGCTCAGATCCTATTATGACCCCATCACCACTTCTGGCCCACCCTGTGCAGCTGGCTTCAGAGCCCACATCCAGTCCACTTCTACCTCAGTCACAGTGGCCTGAGGAAGCACCCCTTCTCCCTGGAAATCTAAACTTTCCCCATTCTTTTGTTCACAGAAATTCATCGCAAGCACAGTCATCCTGGACCCCACTTCTCCATACTAAAGGAAAGGGCTGCTAAATACAACTTACTTTGTTAATTTTGGAAGGTGGTTACACCTTGTCTGCCATTTAAAAAATAACAAAAACAAACCCCCAAACAGTCAGGAACTTTCCTTAAGATCCAGTGTTCTTGTTCATCCTGCCCTTGGCCTTCAAGGATGTTCTCTCCATTCTTGAGATTTCAACTCCTAACACGTCTTAATTCTCCTCAGCTCTAAGATGTCTCTAATTGCTCTCTCTCCTGGTATGGCTTAGTAAGCCTCAAGCTACCTTAGCATTATTTGGATTTAACTTCCTTTTCTGCCTTTAGCAACCTTATTTCATCTTTCTTTCTCTTTTCTCTCCCTTCTTTTCCCCATCTCCCCTTCTCTTTGTTTACATGCTCTTCTTTCCCCTTTCTCTCTTCTCTCTGTCTCTGTTTCTCTCTCTCTAATGTTATTAGCTCCATTCATCTCCCACCCCAATGGCACATCTGGCCAAGCTCATTTGTGGGAGGTTCTATTCCTTCCATAGACGTCACCATATCCTGTTCTTATGGGTCATATAGCTCAAATGCACATAAACAAGGTCAAGACCACCACCTTCCTGCCTTAGAGAGTCACCATATTACCCTCCATTATCATATTTCTTGTGAAGCCACATTTACATTTTATCATATCCATATGGCTGGAGGAAGAGTTTTGAAAAGGAGAGCAGTCACAAGGTATGTCAAAAGACACAGAAACTTTTAGAATAAAGAAGACACAGAAAAGATAGTTGGCCTCATTTGAAGGTTAATGGAGGCCTCCAAAAAGAAATCAAGGTGATTTAAAATATATTCTATAATTCCAACCCAGGATCAGCAAATTACAGCCTGTGGGCCAAATCTGGCCTGCTGCCTGTTTTTTTATATGGTCTATGGGCAAAGAATGGTTTTTACATTTTTTTAAAAAATTTATTTTATTTATTTATTTATTTTTGGCTACGTTGGGTCTTTGTTGCTGTGCTCGGGCTTTCTCTAGTTGCTGCGAGCAGGGGCTACTCTTCATGGCGGTGCACAGGCTTCTCATTGAGGTGGCTTCTCTTGTTGTGGAGCACAGGCTCTAGGCACGCAGACTTCAGTAGTTGTGGCATGTGGGCTCAGTAGTTGTGGCTCGCGGGCTCTAGAGTGCAGGCTCAGTAGTTGTGGCACATGGGCTTAGTTGCTCCACGGCATGTGGGATCTTCCCGGACCAGGGCTCAAACCCTTGTCCCCTGCATTGGCAGGCGGATTCTTAACCACTGTGCCACCAGGGAAGCCCTACATTTTTTAATGGATGATAAAAAAAATAAAAAGGAGAATATTTCATAATGTGAAAATTCTATGGAATTTGAATCTCAGTGTCCATAAATTAAATTTTCCTGGACTACAGCCACACTCATTTATTTATGGATTGTCTATGGCTGCCTTTGTGCTGCAGTAGCAGAATCAAGTATTTGGGACATAAAATAGTTGCAACATTTATGGCCCATAAAGCCTAAAATACTTATTATCTGACTGTCGTGGGTTGAATGGTGTCTTCCCCAAAAGATGTGTTCATGCCCTGATATCCAGCCCCTGTGAAAGTGACCTGATTTAGAAAAAATCTTTGCAGATGAAATTAAGGATCTTGAGATGAGATCATCCTAGATTTATCAGGGTGGGCCTCAAATACAATGACAAGTGTTCTTGTAAGAGACAGAGGTGATGATGCATGCAGACACAGAGGAGAAGGCCATATGACAATGGAGGCAGAGATTGAAATTACATAGCCACAAACCAAGAAACTCCTGGAACCACCAGAAGCTGGAAGAGGGAATTAAGGATTCTTCTGTAGAGCCTTTGGAGGAAATTCAGACCTGCTAACACTTTGATTTTACACTTCTCATTTCCAGAACTGTGAGAAACTAATATTATGTTGTTTTAAGCCACCCAGGTTGTGGTAACTTGTTAAAAACTAGGAAATTAATATATTGACCTTTTCCAGAAATTTTGCCAACCCCTGTTCCAATTTGTATTTTTACATTGTATTTTGTTATGTTCATTCAAGTTTAGTTTTCTCCTAAAGGAGATAAAGAGATAATGCAATGTAAGGATACATTGTATTTCTATTAAGTTGAATAGGAAAATAAGAAAGCCTTTGTATGTCCACAGGGTGATGCTGATACCTCTTCCTCTCTCATGATGGGAGTAGGGGTGGGGGCTGGGTGCTCCATCCATCTATCCAAAGGACTCATCTCTCCAAAGCATCCCAGCCACTGCCCTGGATCACTGTGACTGGAAATAGAGGCTGGAAGTGATGTCTCCTCAGCTTTATTTCAAGTTTGTGATAGTGGTAGGATGGGGGTTGGGGAAGCATTGAGAAGGAAAGTGAAAGAGGAAAGAATACTAACTTGGAGCAAACTGGTAACTGAGACATGGAGGAAGGCTAGATGCCACTCCACCACGTCTGAACAAATCATCTTTCCTTCCATTTTCCTTTGTACCACATGCCCACTGTAGTTTCCTCATCCATCCATGGAAGTAAAGGCCACCTGGTTGCTTGATTAGGTCCCACACTTCTCTTTCTTACAGTCCTAAAAGAGAGGACTCAGGCAAGGTAAAGACCTACAAAGACAAGGATTTGACTTAGTGGGCTCAGAGAAGGTACCGGTAAGAGCTGAAAATGGAGGGTTGCACTCACTTAGTTCCCCACCAGTTCATGTACAACGTGCCATAAAAAGGGACATAAATAGTCCAGGCAAACCCCAAATAGCCCTGGGCCAGAACCTTGACAAGTGGCATCAACGGGAACCCCACCACACCCCAGGGCAGAGGCCAGGCACAGGGATGCACTGCCCTCACTCCCAGGGGTAACTATACTTCCAAAAAAAAAAAAAGGAAAAAAATATAAATGTATTTATTTTATTCAGGAGGAGGTGGATAATTTGAGATGAACAATTTCAATATTTCATTCCATTCTTTCAGTTCTGGTTACTGGTCACTATCAGGAAGATGTGGGAAGGAGCCTGAATGAAAATCTTCTTACTATTGAGAGAGAATTCACAACTGTGAAGCAATTTATGGTGTTTCTACCTAGAGACAGGGAAGTAGGAGCATTCTGAGTCCAATTTCCCATGGAAATAACCTTTAGTTCAGAGCTGGTTTCCCAGAGAACTTGCATAGACACATATGGATTTATGCAATTCTCATTATCACCTCATAGGTTAGGTCTAAACCTTATTTTATGTATGAGAAAATGGAAGCCTTGCTATGTTGAGAATTTATCTAAGATCATAGAGACAGTGGAGGACAGAGAGAATATGAGGCTCTAACTATGACCCAGGTTGGTTCTCCAGCACTCCTCATTACTTTGGGATCTAATTCACTTCAGGGTTAATGTCTCTGAGATCTTCAGGTGTGTGAATGCCTAGGCATTTGTGGGGAAAGCATTATTCCAGGTAACTACCTAATCAGTATAATTTTGATTAGAAATAGTGGACAAGGAGAGATTTCCAAAACTTCCTAAGTCTCCTTTACTCTCGGGCTTTTTCCTGAGTGGAGCAGGCATATTGTGTATTCTTTGGGTCTGACTTAATAAAAGGGATTACTATAAGGGGCAGCAACAGCATAGATACTATCCAAGGTAAAATGTATATTTAAATAGATAAATGGAAATGGTCCTAAGAGGGGGTCTCTAATCCAAGCTTCAAGTAAAGCTCTAAACTTAGAATCTGTTAGTTTTTATCAGCAGGCGTAAAAGTTGTTTTTGTCAGCTTTGGGTGATTATCATATATTTTCATCAATTAATTTTTGTTGAAATGCCTGCTGAGTATGTGCTATAGCTCAGGGAGACAGCTGACTGTTTGCAACATAATCTAATTTGGCAGATGAGCCCTGAAAGCTGAGTATTCTTCAAATTAACATGCCAGAGGATAGCAGAACTGAAAAGAGAAATCTGTGGTCTGTGAGATGCTTGCTATTTAGTGAGAGTTGAGCCTCTGCTCTGAATTCAATTGTCCCATGTCCCAGCCCTGGTTCTTCCTCTGACAAGCTTTGTGGCTTCCAGCAAGTTGTCAATCTCTGAACATCTGTTTCTGTATTTGTAAAACAGAGATAACAACTCTAAGGGTGTTGTACTAAGTGCTTTAGATATATTTTCTCATTTAATTCTTAAAACAACCATGAGCTGACAAAACAAGTTTTTATTGGTAATTTCTTTTTTTTTTTTTTTGAGAGATAAGTAAAGCAGCTAATTTGGTAGGAAAGGCCAAGGAATAGGAGACCTATTTCTAGTCCAGCTTGGCTATTAACTAATTCTAGACTTGAAAGGGTTCAGAAAGCGGACCCCAAACAATATGCCCACACCAGTTAAATCATTTGGAGTATTAAGTACTTGTACCAGCTAAGACACAAATCAAAGTAAACAAATGGGGAAGCTGTATTATAAAAGGTCAACTGGTAAGTACTGAACACAGTTAAATCTAAATAATTATTAATTGTTGTATTATCTTTTTATTAAAAAATCTAATAAATCATGTTTTTTCTCTCCTCCAACTTCTTCAACTCCAAGAAACTATTTTCAATAAAACTGGAAACTCTGAGTATTCCTGAGTTTATGCCAGGAAACAAAAAGAATTTCTGTCAACCAAAATTCTGAGAAAACTTACAGGTAGGAGAAAGGAAAAGGGTGGTAGGACATTCATAGCTTTATAAAGCTATATGTCTACCACAAATCCTTCCCTTAGAAACATGGAGTCTTCCTACTGGAGAAAGAGAAGCCAACCTAGATCTGCCTTCTAGAATAACTGGAGCCATATTGCTACTTCTTCCCTGGCATTAATTGCTGTTTTCTTGCATCAGTACTGGGACTATAATTACCCACAATGCTGTGTGACTGGGAGTGCCTATATCTAGAAGGGTCAGGTTGGCAGCTGGAAGGAACGGAGCCTGATGGAGTTGTGGTATGTTCTGGGAGTTCTGTTGAATACTGGAGAACACATCTACTGAGAATTTACTATGTGGCAAGGAAACCTACCATTCACTGGGTCAGGTAAGTAAAGAACTAGTGTGTAGGAATCATTGTCACTGATGAAAAGATAAATAAGCAGTAGAACCAGATGTCTCCTCCTGGCAATATTAAATAAAATACTTCAAAACAGTAAAAAAAAAAAAAAAAAAAAAAAGAACTAGAATGTATAAATATCAAACAAGACTTGATCTGAAGATCAGAAATGAGAATCTTATCAGCAATTATGTGGACAGTGAGGGAAACCAAGTTAAAAAAAATATGGCACTTACAGTAAACCTTAGCCTGAGAAGAACTTTCCACATTAAAAGATGAATAAATAGAAAAAAATTGAACTTAGAGCCAAGAAATTATGAGTGTGTATTATGAAAGGAGGAGAACATACTCAAAAGGCAGAGGAAGAACACAGTTTTGGAAAAAAAAAAAAAAAGACTTACTGTGGTTTCCAGAAATAAATTTTATAGTGCAGTGTGCAGTTGTTTTGGGCTTTAAAAAGTATTCAGGATAATATGAACTCCACAAAACAGATGAAAGATGAGATCAAAGGAATAAAAGCTGAAATTAAAAATATATATATAGCCAAAATAAGAGGCAGGAATGAAAAAAGTGTTGATTGAAATGAGAAACAATTTTGAAGGAGTTAAAAATGTGCCTACAGAAGTAATTTCAACATTGGAGTAAGTAAATTGCAGAAAAGCAAATTAGAAATGAATGAACCAGCTTTAGAAGTTGTTCCAGAATGAAAAGGAAAATGAGAACAAAATTAAAATAATGAGGAAATTAGGGTTCTTGAACAGGAGAACTAAATAATTTGAGCAGAAGTAATGATTTCAGACATAAAAGAAAAATGTTCCTAAGTTGAATAAACATCTAGGGCTGCTTATACTAAACAAAATCAATGTATGTGGGAGAGGGAATACACACCTAGAGACACTCTGATATATATATTTTTCTTATTTCAGAGTTAAAAAAGAGGGACTTCCCTGGTGGTGCAGTAGTTAAGAATATGCCTGCCAATGCAGGGCACATGGGTTCAATCCGTGGTCAGGGAAGATTCCACATGTTGCGGAGCAACTAAGCCCGTGCACTGTAACTACTGAGCCTGCACTCTAGAGCCCATGAGCTACAACTACTGAAGCTCACGCACCTAGAGCCCATGCTCTGCAACAAGAGAAGCCACCACAATGAGAAGCCTGCACACTGCAATGAAGAGTAGCCCCCTCTCGCTGCAACAATAGAAAGCCTGCACTCAGCAATGAAGACCCAACGCAGCCAAAAATAAATAAATTAATTAATAAATTAAAAAGAAGAAAAGAGTTAAAAAAGAATTCTACCAGCCATCCAAGAAGATACACATTTTGCCTATAGGAAAAAAATATTAGGCTGGTCTCATAATTCTTTCCTATTATAAAATTCCAGAAAACAAATGAACCACATTTATAAAATTATGGGAGGAGGAATCTTATAGTCTGAGAATCGTCTACCTAAGTTACTATTAACGTGTTCAGGCAACAGAAAGAAGTTCTCAGGAACATAAAAGCTCAGAAAATATGCCAGCCATACCTTCCTTGTAAACAACAACAACAACAGCAACACCAAAGACATTATTTAATTGGAGAGAAACAACTCACAGAGTCCAAATAAAGGAAAGTTGCTGACTAAAAAGATTATGGCTAACATTGCAATAATCTAAATAAAAATCAACATTTAATAGTAGTTTAATATTACTATAAGACAATACAAATGTTAAAAATAGCTCTTAAAGGAGAAAATATATAGCATAAAAGCATGAGTCATGTGGACACGGGGGGAATGGGAGGGTGGGACGAATTGGGAGATTAGGATTGATATATATACACTACCATGTGTAAAATAGCTAGTGGGAACATGCTGTATAGCACTGGGAGCTCAGCTTGGTGCTCTGTGATGACCTAGATGGGTGGGATGTGGGGGGAGTGGGAGCGAGGTCAAAGAGGAAGGGGATATATGTATACATATAGCTGACTCACTTCGTTGTACAGCAGAAACTAACACAACATTGTAAAGCAACTATACTCCAATAAAAATGAATCCCATATATAGCTTTCTGTGACTGTAAGGCTGGGGAGATCCCAGAGAGGCTGAGGACTTCAGATTTCACTCTCAGCTCTTTGATACCCCTACCAAGCCTCTCAATATAATGGTTTTACACTAGAAAAAAAAATCCATATGTAACTTTTAAATCTGGGTGAGTCAGAGAAAGGAAAGAGGAATTAAAAATGCATGCTAAAATGTTACTCTTTCATAGAGCTATGCAACAAATACAGTTTTATTCTTGGCCTTGGCAGTGATAAGAATAATAGTGTCAATTTTTTTAAATTTATCATTTTACAATCACAATGTTATGCAACTGTCACCACTATACATTTCAAGAACTTTTTATCATCCCAGATTCTGTACCTATTAAACAGTAACTCCCATCCCCATATCCCAGCTCCTAGTAAACTCTGTTCTATTTTCTGTCTCTATGAATTTGCCTATTCTAAATATTTCATGTAAGTGGAGTCATACAATATTTGTCCTTTTGTGTCTGGTTTATTCACTTAGCATAATGTTTGCAAGGTTCATCCAGTTGTAGCATGTATCAGAACTTCATTATTTTTTCATTTTTTAACATCTTTATGGAAGTATAATTGCTTACAATGGTGTGTTAGTTTCTGCTTTATAACAAAGTGAATCAGTTGTACATATACATATGTTCCCATATCTCTTCCCTCTTGCTGTGTGACCACCTAGAGGGGTGGGATAGGGAGGGTGGGAGGGAGGGAGATCAAATTTTTTTAAACGTAAAATTAGAACCCCAAAAGTTAACTACAGAGTATGTAACTTTCAAATCACTAGAGGAAACAAAGTCAAAGAAAACACAGTCGATGTAGTAAAGAGGGTATAAAAAAGAAAACAGTAAATAGACAGCAATAACAACAACAAATAATATAAAGCAGAAGCAGATCAGGCATATTTATCATGACAGGAACATTAGTGGCTAAAAAGCTAACAGAAAATGCCCCTAAAATATCAGCTGCATATAAACAACTATGTAACTTCCTAAAAAACGAATTCCTAGGAAAACTTGCAAATAAAAAAAATGGACACCCTGTGTACAAATTCAGCTTGTGGAATTGAGCCATGTCTTCTCATCAGCTTGCAGAGAAAACCTGGGCAGTTTTGGATTAAGAGTAAGTGGGTGAATCAGGTAATCACTAATCCAGTGTGAATATTGGATGAATTAGTCAAAACAGAGTTGGAGAAGCCCAACCAAGACTCTAACAAGTACAGACTATTCAAAAAAAAAAAAAAAAAAAAGGAAAGGAAAGAAAAAGAGGAAATTTTGGAAATCTTCCCATTAACATTACTCAGAAGCATACTGGAAATCTATTTGCACATCATGAACAAAAGAAGGTTCTGAAAGTGCATCTTAGAATAAAATGTTATTACTTTGTGATATCTACAAATTCAGAAGACAGCCATGCAATTAAAAGTTTACAAAATCAGCTTTATGAAGGTCAAAGCCATCCCAAAATATTGTATGTTTTCATGACCCAACCTAAATACTTCTTTAAGAAAAATGATAGGAATTTAAAAAAATGTGGTAGAGGCACACAGCGTAGCATACCTTAACTAATTCAAGTCAATGGCCAACACTTCTGGATCTCCAAATAATAGCAGAAGAAAGCCGGTGCCTGCATATGAAGGTTTATAATAGTCAGGTATTTTAGGAAAGAAAATCTTGAGACCCGAACAATACAGCATGCCAGTGGAAATTGAAAAACTTCAGCTAGAAATAAAAAATATATAAAAGGAAATAGGTTTATTTGAGCTCCATTTTATCTCAGACATATTTAATCATATTTTGTAACTGATTCACTTTGTTATAAAGCAGAACTAACACACCATTTTAAAGCAATTATATTCCAATAGAGATGTTAAAAAAATAATCATATTTTGTGACTTTCTTGACTGGGGATACAGTTCCCTGTAATTGAAAGTCCATATAATTATATTTTTAGCATTTTTTGGTGCACTATTTATGTCTGGGTGACACTCAAGATGCTGACCTTTTTTACTTAAGATCTTTTGGCACATTAATTTCATATTACCATTTTAAAAAAAGAACTGTTTGGGCCCAGGGTAGACAGCCCCAAAATGTGCCTGAATGGCATGTTGCTTACTTTGAATTAAAGTTACGTAAGAAATGGCCAACACAAGAGGGACCCTCTGACTCTCCTGTCTCCCTAAGAGTAGGAAGTAAACCTCTCATGTGAAAGGTGCACTCCCTGCCTCTGGAGGTAGAAGATCACCTTTATCACCAAAGATAGGGAATTTGGGCCTAGAAGCCTGTATAAACAAACCTTGTTACTTCTTAATTTACTACCCCAAGCCCAAACTCTGTTTAGATTCTTCACTAATTGGGCACACAAAACCTAAGTTCCTTTGTCCTGTCAATTTCTTACAAATTTATTGTTTCTTTGTCTAAAAAATTATAAAAACTGCCTGCTTTGGCCACTATGAGACTTCTATGTACTTGAATTAAGATTTGTTTCTTTTTGTCTTGTTTATCTCTCTTGTGTCAATTTTATTATTAGTCCATCTAATAGAACTCAAGAGGGGTCACATGGGGAATTTCCCCTTCCTTGACAGATGGATGACTCAGAGAAATTTTGTCGATGTTTCAAGGTTGTTACAATTCCATGCTGGGATTCCATTTACAATCTGCTATAGAGAGTATGAAGCACTATGTATTTATCACTTGTGGAAGAGACTGTTGGTGCTCTCTCATATCCAGTTATTTTCTCTGTCTTCGTTCTGTGAGAGATTACAATTACCAGTCCCATTACAACTAGGTAAGATTGTGTGACTAAGTCTAACCAACAAAATGTGAGTGGAAGCAATGTGTGTCACTTCTAGGTTAAGACAGTTAAGAGCTGATATGCCACTCCACACTCACTCTTACCCTGTCATGGCAATCTTGGAAGTCATTGTTGAAATGACACTGTCACAAGATGGAGGGAGATTGGATTCTTGAGTCACCAAATGGAGGAGAGCCCCAGCTGACTCACATCAGAGTGTGGGAGAGCAAGCAATAAACTTTTGTGCTGAACTACTGAGAATTCAGGGTTTATCTATTGCAGCTGCTATTAATTATTTACCCTAGCATAGGCTTTTTCTGTGTTTTCCTTTGGGCTGAAGTTCCTTAGGCCCTATAAATATTTGCTTTGAATGAAGACATGAATCAGTTCATGGCAGTTGAAATGTTCAAACTCTAAAATAAAGGCATTTATGTAAGCCCTAATAATCAACTTAGTGTTTCATATACATATGTTCTATTAAATGCAACTCTACATTAATTGCTTGGTAGGCAAACATTACCAGGGTATTTTTTGTTTGTTTGTTTGTTTTAATTAAATCTTTAACAGATAAATAGGAAAAAAGTCGAGATAGGGACACTGAGCTCTGAACATCCTGATGACTAATTCTCAGAAAGTTAGTACATAGGTATGTTAAAAATATGACATTCAATTTTGTTTTTATTAGAAGCACTTTATGATTTATTTTAAAGAAGGTAGTCTAACCAATATAACAGTGTAGATGTCTTAATAGTAAGGGGGGGGGAGACAGGGAGAGAGAGAGAAATTGATCCTTATCCTAGTATTCCATTATTACTCTTCATGAGTTTATTCATTGTATTCAGCAGAATTTTAAATGACTCATTTAAGTTTCTCCTGCAGGTGGACTAGTTTATATTTTTACAAAATTACTGTTCTTCTGTTTCTTTGGAGCGTTTCATGAAGTGGTGTAAACATTGTCACCCTAGTCTTGAAATAAACATACATGCCCTTAAAAAATAAACAAATGAATGTACAAAGAAAAATCAGGCAAATACAAATTAAAAAAGCAAGAGGGACCATATATACACTGTACAAAATAAAAATAATAGAAAAATAGCTATGACTAAATGAATTATTTTGTAAGACTTAAAGACATTAACTTAAAAAAGATTTAACAGGTCTAGATCAAGATGGCAGAATAGGAGGACATGGGGATCACCTCTCCCCACAAGTACATCAAGAATACACCTTCAAGTGGAACAATTCACACAGAGCACCTGCTAAACATTAGCAGAAGACCTCAGACACCAAAAAGGACAAGAAAGGATCCCAGGGTAACCAAGTAGGATGAAGGAGAGAAAGGGAAGAAAAAGAAAAGAGGAAACGGGATGGGACCCACACCCCTGGAGGGGAGCTGAAAGAGAGGAGAGGTTACCACACCCAGAGAGGCTCCATCACCAGTGGTGAGATATGCTGAAATGGGGGGGGTAGGGCTTGGGGGGCTATCAAAAGAAAGTACAGAAGCCGGTCCATGGCAGGCAGGACAGATTGAGACTTGCATGGACGTTATGTGCCACAGCCGTGGACACCACAGCCTGAGACGGATGTCTGCCAATGCTGGCAGGGGCTGGGTGCTAAAGCATGGGGTTAGGAGGGTGGACTCAGGAGAGGAATACTGTTGGCTGCACAGAGACAGCCTGAAGGGATGGGAGTGAGGAGCTCAGCTGCTGGGAATACTCTTGGAGGAAGCATGGTCTGCCTTGGAAGTGAGGCACCATTGTTGGGTGACATGCAAGGGGTGGGGCTGCCATCACAGACCCTCTCCCCACATGCCAGCCCCTGCCTTTGTGGGTACTGTGAGGGACTCCCACCAGAGTGAGCACACCCCAGTCTGTCACAGTCTCTTGCCAGCCCCTGCCTCTATGGGCATTGAGGGGGATCCCATCAGAGCGAGTGCGCATACCGCAGATGAGGGAGCCTTATCCCTCTTCTGCCTGAGTGAGAGTGCGTGCCCCATTTGGTTGCTACCACATGCCCCTCCCACCTAAGGGAGCAAGTGCGCCCCTGTCAGCCACTCCCTTCGCCCCCTCTCTCCTGGGTGGGGAACAGATGCCTGAGGGTGGCCCACACACAGAGGTGGGGCTAAAACCAAAGCTGAGCCCCAGGGATGAGGCAACTAAGGGAGTGAAACTGAAATCCCTCCATGCAGTGGCACAAGCTGTGGATTAAACCTAGGCAACCAACTTGGTAAACTGAGGATCTGTGGAATATATGAATGGACATTGAGTGCTCCCACAACTGAGGCCAGTCTAGCTTTAGCAACTGTGGACTTTGGGACATGTACACATGGGAGTTGGGTCAGGTCAGAGTCTGAGCTGCCCCCATAGTGCCCACAGTGAGTCCAGAGGCATACCTAGAGGTCCTGGAGGGCCTCTTGAGGAGGCAGGGGTTGGCTGTGGCTCACTGTGGGGACAAGGACACTGATAGAGGAGGACCCAGGGAATATTTTTTCTTTTTTTAAAAAAAAAGTTTATTCTTTGGTTTTGTTGTTGTTTTATTTTTTTTAATTTTTTAATATATTTTTTATTTTTCAATTTTTATTTTTTGTTCTGTATTTTTTGTTTGTTTTCTGTTTTTGTTGTGATTTTTTGTTTTGTTTAGGTTTTTGTTTGGTTTTTATTTTTTTTGTGTCATTTTGTGTGTTTGTTTTGTTTGCTTTTTTAACTTTTTAAAATTTCTGTTTCATTTTTATTGTTACTTTTGGCTTTTCAGTTTTTTTGTTTGGTTGGTTGTTTTCTTGTCTTTTGTTTTCTTTTTCTATGCTGTTTGCTTCTTTGTTTCTGTTTTTGTTTATTTGGTTTTGATTTTATTATTTGTCTTGGGTTTTGTTTGTCTGTTTTTTTAATTTTTTAAATTTTGCTGCAATGGGTGCCTTGTGGGGACTTTGTTCCCCAGCTGGGGGTTGAGCCTGAACCCCTGTGGTGGCAGTGCTAAGTCCAGGCCACTGGACCACCAGAGAATTCCTGGCCCCAGGGAATATCAATCAGCATGAGCTCTCCTGGAGGTGCCCATCTCAGCACCAAGACATGGCTCCACCCAAATGCCTGCAAACTCCAAGGCTGGATATCTCAGGCCAAACAACCAGCAAGACAGGAACACAGCCCCACGCATCAGCAGACAGGATGCCTAAAGTAATACTAAGCTCACAGACACCCAAAAGCACACCCTCTAATGTGGTCCTGCCCATGAGAGGGACAAGACTCAGTTCCACCCACCAGAGCACAGGCACCAGTCCCTCCCACCAGGAAGCCTGCACAAGCCCATGGACCAACCTCACCCACCAAGGGGCAGACACCAGAAGCAAGAGAACTACAACCCTGCAGCATGAGGAAAGGAGACCACAGACACAATAGGTTAAAAAAAATGGGATGACAGAGAAATCTGTTGCAGATGAAGAAGCAAGGTAAAAACCTACAAGAGCAAATAAATGAAGAGGAGATAGGCAACCTACCTGAAAAAGAATTCAGAGTAATGGTAGTAAAGTTAACCAGGATCTCAGTAGAACAGAGGCATGGATGAAGAAGATACAAGAAATGCTTAACAAGGACCTAGAAGAATTAAAGAACAGTGATGAACAATACAATAAGTGAAATGAAAAATACACTAGAAGGAATCAATAGCAGAGTAAGTGACGCAGAAGAACAGATAAGTGAGCTAGAAGATAGAATGGTGAAAATAACGGCATAGAATAGAATAAAGAAAAAAGAATGAAAAGAAATGAGGACAGTCTCAGAGACTTCTGGAACAAAATTAAATGCAATAACATTTGAATTATAAGGGTGCCAGAAGAAAAAGAGAAAGAGATAGGGTCTGAGAAAATATCTGAAGTGATTATAGTTAAAAACTTCCCTAATATGGGAAAGAAATAGTCACCCAAGTCCAGGAAGCACAGAGTCGCACACAGCATAAACTCAAGGAGAAACACATAGAGACACATATTAATCAAACTAACAAAAATTAAATGCAAAGAAAAAATACTAAAAGCAGCAAGGGAAAAGCAACAAATAACATACAAGGAAATCCCTATAAGGTTATCAGCTGATTTTTCAGCAGAGTCTCTGCAGGTCAGAAAGGAGTGGAATGATATATTTAAAGTGATGAAAGGGGAAAACCTACAAGCAAGATTACTCTACCCAGTAAGGATCTCTGCAGTTTCAATGGAGAAATCAAAAGCTTTACAGGCAAGCAAAACAAAGAGAATTCAGCACCACAAAACCAGCTTTACAACAAATGCTAAAGGACCATCTCTAGGTGGGAAACACAAGAGAAGAAAAACACCTACAAAAACAAAGCAAAAACAATTGAGAAAATGGTAGTAGGAACATACATTTTGATAATTACCTAAAATGTAAATGGATTAGATGCTCCCACTAAAAGACATAGACTTGTTGAATAGATAAAAAAACAGGATCCATATATATGCTGTCTACAAGAGAACCACTTCAGATCCAGGGACACACAAAGACTGAAAGTGAGGGGATGGAAAAAGACATTCTATGCAAATGGAAATCAAAAGAAAGCTGGAGTAGCAACACTCATATCAGGTAAACTAGACTTTAAATAAAGACTGTTACAAGAGACAAGGAAGGAAACTACATAATAATCAAAGGATCAACCCAAGAAGACATAACAATTGTAAACATATATATACCCAACATAACAGCACCTCAATACATAGGGCAAATGCTAACAGCCATAAAAGGGGAAATTGACAACAACACAATAATAGTGAGTGACTTTAACATCCCACTTAAACCAATCATCCAGAAAAAAAATTAATAGGGAAACACAAGCCTTAAGTGACACATTAGACCAGAGAGACTTAATTGATATTTAGAGCACCTTCCATCAAAAGCAGCAGAATACAATTTCTTCCCAAGAGCACACGGGGCTGAGACCTTCAAGATGGTAGAAGCGTAAGATGAGGAGATCACCTTCCACACCACAAATACATCAGAAATACATCTACATATGGAACAACTCTGACAGAACACCTACTAAAAGGTGGCAGAAGACATTAGATCTCCCAAGAAGCAAGAAACTCCCCATGTACCTGGGTAGGGCAAAAGAAAAAAGAAAAAAACAGAGACAAAAGAATAGGGATGGGGTCTGCACCACTGGGAGGGAGCTGTGAAGGAGGAAATGTTTCCACACACTAGGAAGCCCCTTCACTGGCGGAGACGGGAGATGGCAGGGAGCCACAGAGGAGAGAGCAGCAACAGGGGTGCAGAGGGCAAAGTGGAGAGATTCCTGCACAGAGGATCAGTGCCGACCAGCACTCACCAGCTTGAGAGGCTTGTCTGCTCACCCACTGGGTTGGGTGGGGGCTGGGAGCTGAGGCTCCACCTTCGGAGGTCAGATCACAGGGAGAGGACTGGGGTTGGCTGCGTGAACACAGCCTGAAGGGGGCTAGTGCACCACAGCTATCCAGGAGGGAGTCTGGGAAAAAGTCTGGAACTGCCTGAGAGGCAAGAGGCCATTGTTTTGAGGTGTGCAAGGAGAGAGGATTCAGAGCACCGCCTAAATGACCTCCAGAGATGGGCGCAAGCTGCGGCTATCAGTGCGGACCCCAGAGATGGGCATGAAATGCTAAGGTTGCTGCTGCAGCCAGCAAGAACCTGTGTGTAAGCACAGGTTACTATCCACACTGCCCCTCCCAGGAGCCTATGCAGCCTGCCACTGCCAGGGTTCCGTGATCCAGGGACAACTTCCCTAGGAGAACACACGGCACGCCTCAGGCTGTTGCAACGTCACACCAGCCTTTGCTGCTGCAGGCTCACACCGCATTCTGTAGCCCTCCCTCTCCCCGGCCTGAGTGAGCCAGAGCTCCCTAATCAGATACTACATTAACCCCAACAGTCTGAGTGAAGAACACATGCCCTCAGGCGACCTACACACAGAGGCAGGACCAAACCCAAAGCTGAACCCCAGGAGCTGTGCGAACAAAGAAGAGAAAAGGAAATCTCTTCCAGCAGCCTCAGGAGAAGCAGATTAAATCTCCACAATCAACTTGATGTACCCTACATCTGTGGAATACCTGAATAGACAACAAATCTTCCCAAAATTGAGCCAGTGGACTTTGGGAGCATTGATATATATATATATATATTTTATATATATATATATATTTTTTTTTCCATTTTCTCTTTAGGTGAGAGTGTACGTGTCTGCTTATCTGTGTGATTTTCTATGTGTAGCTTTGCTTTTACCACTTGTCCTAGGGTTCTGTCTGTCTGTATTTTTATGTTAAACATTTTAATGTTAAACATTAAATGTTTAACAAGGAACTAGAAGAACTACAGAGCAAACAAACAATGATGAACAACACAATAAATGAAATTAAACATTCTCTAGAAGGAATCAATAGCAGAGTAACTGAGGCAAAAGAACACATAAGTGACCTGGAAGATAAAATAGTGGAAATAATTACTGCAGAGCTGAATAAAGAAAAAGAAAAGAAAAGAAAAGAATTGAGCATAGTCTCAGAGACATTTGGGGCAATATTAAACAAACCAATATTCAAATTATAGGGGTCCCAGAAGAAGAAGAGAAAAAGAAAGGGATAAGAAAATATTTAAAGCGATTATAGTAGAAAACTTCCCTAATATGGGAAAGGAAACAGTTAATCGATTCCAAGAAGCACAGACAGTCCCACGCAGGATAAACCCAAGGAGAAACACACCAAGACACATATTAATGAAACTATGAAAATTAAATACAAAGAAAAAAATATTAAAAGAAGCAAGGGAAGAACAACAAATAACATACAAGGGAATCCCCATAAGGTTAACAGCTGACTTTTCAGCAGAAACTATGCAAGACAGAGGGACTGGCAGAACATATTTAAAGTGATGAAAGGAGAAAATCTACAACCAAGATTACTTTACCCAGCAAATCATTCAGATTTGGTGGAAAAATTAAAACCCTTATGGATTAATCTCCAAAATATATAAACAGCTCATTCAGCTCAATATTAAAGAAACAAACACCCCAATCCAAAAATGGGCAGAAGACCTAAATAGACATTTCTCCAAAGAAGACATACAGATGGCCACGAAGCACATGAAAAGATGCTCAACATCACTAATTATTAGAGAAATGCAAATCAAAACTACAATGAGGTATCACCTCACACCAGTTAGAATGGGCATCATCAGAAAATCTACAAACAACAAATGCTGGAGAGGGTGTGGAGAAAAGGGAACCCTCTTGCACTGTTGGTGGGAATGTAAATTGATACAGCCACTATGGAGAACAATATGGAGGTTCCTTAAAAAACTAAAAATAGAATTACCATATGACCCAGCAATCCCACTACTGGGCATATACCCAGAGAAAACCGTAATTCAAAAAGACACATGCACCCGAATGTTCATTGCAGCACTATTTACAATAGCCAGGTCACGGAAGCAATCTAAATGCCCATCAACAGACGAATGGATAAAGAAGTTGTGGTACATATATACAATGGAATATTACTCAGCCATAAAAAGGAACGAAATTGAGTCATTTGTTGAGACGTGGATGGATCTAGAGACTGTCATACAGAGTGAAGTAAGTCAGAAAGAGAAAAACAAATATTGTATATTAACGAATGTATGTGGAACCTAGAAAAATGGTACAGATGAGCCAGTTTGCAGGGCAGAGGTTGAGACACAGATGTAGAGAATGAACGTATGGACACCAAGGGGGGAAAACTGCGGTGGGGTGGGGATGGTGTTGTGCTGAATTGGGTGATTGGGATTGCCATGTATACACTGATGTGTATAAAATTGATGCCTAGTAAGAACCTGCAGTGTAAAAAAACAAACAAACAAAACAACTAATACTAAACTTTCATTGGGTTATTTGTATGGAAATATGTTAATATAAATGTTTCAGACATTACGTGAAATTTCTAAAAATCTTATATGTTCTGGCAAAATGTTATAAGTCATAATCCTAGTTATTACCTTAAAATGTATATCTCAGAAATAACTAATTTTCTTATCAACTGCATTATTGTGAACTTTCATCAAATTTTTAACAGTGGTCACTTTTGAGTCTTTTGTCATTTGCAGACAGTTCTGTGTGTACTCTGATGCTTTTGCAAATATGTTCCTATAAAAGGGTTTCGTCTTTAGGAAATTCATGGAAAAGACTCTGACAAGTACAGGTTTCTGGTAACTGACTGTACTGCTGAACTGAATGAATAAGCAGAACTGAATTTTCAGAACTCTAATGAAAAACTGATGAACTCATAGAAGTGCTAACAAAAGATCAAGATGAAAAAAAAAATTAATTACATGGGACTGAGTGAACTGATGAGGATGAGTATGGTTTTTGTGACTTGCTGTCTGAATTTAATGGAAAAAGGTCCAGCAAGGACTCAGAGGCAAGGAATGTACAGATCAATTTTCACTGCAAAGTAAAGGAGCTGTTGCAGTGGAGGATTACTGGGCTGAATGTCAATATTATGACATAGTATGAGTGCGTTTTATGTTTGGTAATTGCAATCATTGTTGCTTTTGTTGTGGTCATCCTTGTACAATGCTTGGTGTCAGTCTACTTGTCTCTTGTAAAAATAAAATACAGTATGTGTGTGTGAAAAAACAAACAAACAAACAAACAAACAAACAAAAAACCCTTAAGGACAAGCAAAAGCTAAGAGAGGTCAGCACCACCAAACCAGCTTAAAATAATGCTAAAGGAACTTCTCTAGGCAGGAAAGAAAAAACAAGGAAAAGACCTACAAGAACAAACCAATAACAATTAAGAAAATGGTAATAGGAATATACATATCTATAATTAGCTTAAATGTAAATGGATTAAATGCTCCCACAAAAAGACATAGATTGGCTGAATGGATACAAAAACAAGACCTGTATATAGGCTGTCTAAAAGAGACCCACTTCAGACCTAGAGACACATACAGACTGAAAGCGAGGGGACGGAGAAAGATATTCCATGCAAATGGAAATCAAAAGAAAGCTGGAGTAGCAATTCTTATATCAGACAAATTAGACTTTAAAATAAAGACTATTGCAGGAGACAAAGAAGGACACTACATAATGATCAGGCGATCAATCCAAGAAGAAGATATAACAATTGTAAATATTTATGCACCCAGCATAGGAGCACCTCAATACATAAGACAAATGCTAACAGCCATAAAAGGGGAAATCGACAGAACCACAATAATAGTAGGGGACTTTAACACCTACTTTCACCAATGGACAGATCATCCAAAATGAAAATAAATAAACACAAACTTTAAATGATACATTAAACAAGATGGACTTAATTGATATTTATAGGACATTTCATCCAAAAACAACAGAATACACTTTCTTCTCAAGTGCTCATGGAACATTCTCCAGGATAGATCATATCTTGGGTCACAAATCAAGCCTTGGTAAATTTAAGAAAATTGAAAGTGTATCAAGTATCTTTTCTGACTACAATGCTCTGAGACTAGATAACAATTACAGGAAAATAAGTGTGACAGTACAAACACATGCAGGATAAACAATACACTACGAAATAACCAAGAGATCACTGAAAAAAATCCAAGAGGAAATGAGAAACCTAGGAAAAAATGACAGTGAAAACCCACAACCTATGGGATGCAGCAAAAACATTTCTAAGAGGGAAGTTTATAGCAATACAATCCTACCTCAAGAAAGAAGAAACACATCAAATAAACAACTTAAACTTACCTAAAGCAATTACAGAAAGAAGACAAAAAAACCCCAAAGTTAGCAGAAAGAAAGAAATCATAAAGATCACACTCCCATTTACCATTGCAACAAGAAGAATCAAATACTTAGGAATAAACATACCTAAAGAGACAAAAGACCTGTATGCAGAAAACTATAAGACACTGATGAAAGAAATTAAAGATGATACCAACAGATGTAGAGATATACTATGTTCTTGGGTTGGAAGAATAAACTTTGTGAAAATGACTATACTACCCAAAGCAATCTACAGATTCAGTGCAATCCCTATCAAACTACCAATGACATTTTTCACAGAAGTAGGACAAAAACCTTCACAATTTGTATGGAAACACAAAAGACCCCAAATAGCCAAAGCAATTTTGAGAAAGAAAAATGGAGCTGGAGGAATCAGGCTCCAAGTCTTCAGACTATATTACAAAGCTACAGTAATCAAGACATTATGGTACTAGCAAAAACAGAAATATAGATCAATGGAACAGGATAGAAAACCCAGACATAAACCCACACTCATATGGTCACCTTACTTTTGATAAAGGATGCAAGAATATACAATGGAGAAAAGACAGCCTCTTCAATAAGTGGTGCTGGGAAAACTGGACAGCTATAAGAAAAAGAATGAAATTAGAAAACTCCTTAACACTATACACAAAAATAGGCTCAAAATGGATTAAATACTTAAACGTAAGGCAGGACACTATAAAACTCTTAGAGGAAAACATAAGCAGAACACTATATGACATAAATCACAACCAGATCCTTTTTGACACACCTCCTGGAGAAATGGAAATAAAAACAAAACTAAACAAATGGGACCTAATGAAACTTAAAAGCTTTTGCACAGCAAAGGAAAACATACACAAGATGAAAAGACAACCCTCAGAATGGGAGAAAATATTTGCCAATGAAGCAACTTACAAAGGACTAATCTTCAAAATTTACAAGCAGCTCATGCAGCTCAATATCCAAAAAACAAACAACCTAATCCAAAAATGGGCAGAAGATCTAAATAGACATTTGTCCAAAGAAGATATACAGATAGCCAGCAAAGACATGAAAGAATGCTCAGCATCACTAATCATTAGAGAAATGCAAATCAAAACTGCAATGAGTTATCACCTCAAACCAGTCAGAATGGCCATCATCAAAAATCTACACACCATAAATGCTGGAGAGGTTGTGGAGAAAATGGAAACCTCTTGCACTGTTGGTGGGAATGTAAACTGATACAGCCACTATGGAGAACAGTATGGAGGTTCCTTAAAAAAACTAAAAATAGAACTACCTTACGAACCAGCAATCCCACTACTGGCATATATCCTGAGAAAACCATAATTCAAATAGATATTTTCAAAAATAGTCATATACCACAATGTTCATTGCAGCTCTATTTACAATAGCCCGGACATGGAAGCAACCTTAGTGTCCATCGACAGATGAATGGATAAAGAAAATGTGGCACATATATACAATGGAATATTACTCAGCCATAAAAAGAAACGAAATTGAGTTATTTGTAGTGAGGTGGATGGACCTACAGTCTGTCATACAGAGTGAAGTAAGTCAGAAAGAGAAAAACAAATACTGTATACTAACACATATATATGGAATCTAAAAAAAAAATAGTTGTGAAGATTCTAGGGGCAGGACAGGAATAAAGATGCAGACATAGAGAATGGACCTGAGGACATGGGGGGAGGGAAGTGTAAAATGGGATGAAGTGAGAGAGTAGCATGGACATATATACACTACCAAATGTAAAATAGATAGCTAGTGGGAAGCAGCCACATAGCACAGGGAGATGATCTCGGTGGTTTGTGACTACATAGACGGGTGGGATAGGGAGGGTGGGAAGGAGATGCAAAGCGGAGGAGATATGAGGATATATGTATAGGTATAGCTGATTCACTTTTTTATGAACAGAAACTAACACACCATTGTAAAGCAATTATACTCCAAAAAAGTTGTTAAAAAAAAAAAGCACACAGAACATTACAGGATAGAGCACATCTTGGGTTACAAATCAAGCCTCAGTAAATTTAAGAAATTGAAATCATATCAATCATATTTTTTGACCACAGCACTATTAGATTAGAAATCAATTACAGGAAAAAAAGAGCTGTAATAACAGAAACACGTGGAGGCTAAACAATATGCTACTAAACAACCAATGGATCACTGAAGAAATCAAAGGGGCAATCAAAAATTACCTAGAGACAAATGACAATGAAAACTCAACAATCCAAAAGCTATGGTACACTGCAAAAAGCAGTTCTGAGGGGCAAGTTTATAGCAATACAATCCTACCTCAAGAAACGAGAAAAATCTCAAATAAACAACCCATCCTTACACCTAAAGCAACTAGAGAAAGAAGAACAAACAAAAACCAAAGTTATTGAAGGAAAGAAATCATAACTATTGGAGCAGAAATAAATGAAATAGAGATGAAGAAAACAATAGCAAAGATCAATGAAACTAAAACCTGTTTCTCTGAGAAAATAAACAACATTGATAAACCTTTTGCCAGACTCATAAAGAAAGAAAGGGAGAGAGCTCAAATCAATAAAATTAGCAAAGCAAAAGGAGAAGTTATAATTGACCCCACAGAAATACAAAGGCTCATAAGAGATTACTACAAGCAAGCATACTCCAATAAAATGAAAAACCTAGAAGAAAAGGACAAATTCTTAGAAAGATACAACCTTCCAAGACTGAACCAGGGAGAAATAGAAAATATGAACAGACCAATCACAAGTACTGAATTTCAAACTGTGATTAAAAATCATCCAACAAACAAAAGTCCAAGGCCAGATGGCTTCACAGGGGAATTCTATTAAACAATTAGAGAAGAGTTAATGCCAATGTTTCTCAAACTCTTCCAAAAAATTGTAGAGGAATGAACACTCCCAAGTTCATTCTACTAGGCCACCATCATGCTGATACCAAAACTAGACAAAGATATCACAAAAAAGAAAATTACAGGCCAATATCACTGATGAACATAGATGTAAATATCCTCAACAAAATACTAGCAAAATGAATCCAATAAAAGTATCATATACCATGATCAAGTGGGATTTATTCCAGGGAGGCAAAGATTCTTAAGTATACACAAATCAATCAATGTGATACACCACATTTACAAATTGAAAAATAAAATCCATATGATCATCTTGATAGATGCAGAAAAATCTTCTGACAAAATTCAACACCCATTTATGATAAAAACTCTCCAAATGTGGGCATAGAGGGAACCTACCTCAACATAATAAATGCAATATACAACAAACCTACAGTTAACATCATACTCAATGGTGAAAAGCTGAAAGCATTTCCCCTAAGATCAGGAACAAGACAAGCATGTCCGCTATCGCCACTTTTATTCAACATAGTTTTGGAAGTCCTAGTGACAGCAATCAGAAAAGAAAAAGAAATAAATGAATAAAAATTGGCAAAGAAGAGGTAAAACTGTCACTCTTTGCAGATGACATGTTACTATGCACAGAAAATCCTAAAGATGCTACCAGAAAACTACTAGTGCTCATCAATGAATTTGGTAACATTGCGGGATACAAAGCTAATACACAGAAATCTCTTGCATTCCTATGCACCTACAATGAAAGGTCAGAAAAAGGAAACAATCCCATTTACCAGTGCAACAAAAAGAATAAAATACCTAGATATAAACCTAACTAAGGAGGAAAAAGACCTGTACTCAGAAAACTATATTGATGAAAGAAGTCAAACATGACACAAACACATGGAGAGATATACCATGTTCTTGGATTAGAAGAATCAATATTGTGAAAATGACTATACTGTCCAAGGCAATCTGCAGATTCAATGCAATCACTATCAAATTACCAATGTCAATTTTCACAGAACTAGAACAAAAAATTTTACATTTTGTACGGAAACACAAAAGACCCTGAGTAGCCAAAGCAATCTTGAGAAAGAAAAACGGAGTTGGAGGAATTAGGCTCCCTGATATCAGACTATATTACAAAGCTACAGTCATCAAAACAGTATGGTACTGACACAAAAAACAGAAATATAGATCAATGGAACAGGATAGAAAGCCCAGAGGTAAACCCACACACTATAGCCACCTAATCTATGACAAAGGAGGCAAGAATATACAATGGAAAAAAGACAGTCTCTTCAATAATTGGTGCTGGGGAAATTGGACAGCTACATGTAAAAGAATGAAAATAGAACACTCCCTAACACCATACACAAAAATAAACTCAAAAAATGGATTAAAGACCTAAATGTAAGGCCAGACACTTTAAAACTCTTAGAGAAAAACATAGGCAGAACACTCTGTGACATAAATCACAGCAAGATCCTTTTTGGCCCACCTCTTAGAGAAATGGAAATAAAAGCAAAAATAAAACAAATGGGACCTAATGAAACTTAAAAGCTTTTGTACAACAAAGGAAACCATAAACAAGACAAAAAGACAACCCTCAGAATGGGAGAAAATATTTACAAATGAAGCAACTGACAAGGGATTAATCTCCAAAATATACAAACAGCTCGTGCAGCTCAATATAAAAAAAAAAAAAACCCAAAAAACAAAACCCAACAAACCAATCAAAAAATGGGCAGAAGACCTAAATAAACATTTCACCAAAGTAGACATACAGATGGCCAAGAGGCATATGAAAATATGCTCAATGTCACTAATTACTAGAGAAATGAAAATCCAGTCTACAATGAGGTATCACCTCACACCAGTCAGAATGGTCATCATGGAAAATCTACAAACAATAAATGCTGGAGAGGGTGTGGAGAAAAGGGAACCCTTTACTGTTGGTGGGAAAGTAAATTGGTACAATCACTATGGAGAAGAGTATGGAGGTTCCTTAAAAGACTAAAAATAGACCTACCATATGACCCTGCAATCACACTCCTAGGCATATATTTAGAGAAAACCATAATTCGAAAGGACACATGCACCCCGATGTTCATTGCAGCACTATGTACAACAGCCAGGACATGAAATCAACCTAAATGTCCATCAACAGAGGAATGGATAAAGAAGATGTGGTACATATATACAATGGAATATTACTCAACCATAAAAAAGAACGAAATAGTGCCATTTGCAGTGACATGGATGGACTAGAGAGTGTCATACAGAGTGAAGTAAGTCAGAAAGAGAAAAACAAATATTGTATAATATTGCTTATATGTGGAATCTAGAAAAATGGTACAGATGAACTTATTTGCAAAGCAGAAAACGAGTCACAGATGTAGTGAACAAACTTATGGTAACCAAGGGGGGAAGGGGAGGTGGGACAAATTGGGAGATTGGGATTGACATATATACACTACTATGTATAAAATAGATAACTAATGAGAACTTACTGTATAGTGCAGGGAACTGTACTCAATGATCTGTGGGACCTAAAAGAAATCTAAAAAAGAATGGATATATACACACACACATATATATGTATAATGGATTCAGTTTGCTGTGTAGCAGAAACTAACACAACATTGTAAAGTAACTATACCCCAATAAAAAAATAAAGTTATAAAGACCAAAAAAAAAAAAAAAAAAGAGAGATTTAACAATGATGAACATTGAATGCAGCAAATGAAATAGATAATTTTCTGGGTAAATACAAATTGCCAAAACCAACTGAAGCATAAACTGGCAGTCTAGAAATATCATGAATTTTGGGAAAAAATTGTCTGTTGAAATACTTTGAGCCCAGGCAGTTGAACAGGTAAATTTTTTTTTAACAGATCATATGATTTCTATCATATATAAACTAATCCAGCACAAAGAAAAAGCGGTAAAGCCTCCAAATTTGTTTCATGAAGCACAATCTTGATGAGACATCAGTCTGTCCTCCTCAGTCTTCTCTCAACTCAAAAAAAAAAGGTAAATAAGACATTCACAATATAAACTCATGAGTACAATGACAAATAACACCTCATTGTCTAAGCAGAACTATCCATATATAGAAAGGCACTAAAATCATTAACTTGAGAGGTCTACTTTTTGTGATTAGCAGTAATCTTTTGATGTTCAACTATATAATTTTTTTTAAGTAAAAACTCCTATATATCCTGACTCCTCCCTTAGCTCTTTGGAAGAGTTCCCCAGAGATATCTGAGAGGCTGTATACTGGGCTATAGGCCCAGAATATAGGTAAGGTCACTGAATAAAACATAATTCTCAACTTTTAGGTTGTTCATTTTTTTCAGTCAACAGTTTTGGAACCAATGAAGAAAACCAGAGCAGACTTCTCTCCTTCTCCTGAACTCTACAAGGAACCAGGGCCTTGGTACTAGCAGAGGCCTCTTGCGTCTGTGTGCTTCCTTGGAGAGTCCAGATGAATATGTGTAAGTGTCTCCTGGGTCTTGGATCTTTTATATTGGCAGATGATCCTAAGTTTTATTTGATGGTGTTAAACTCCTCTCTGGAGGAGTATGTTTTCCTTCAAACAGTTTCAAGAAGAGGTAGTGGGGTTATTCTTAGTTGAAAGACACTGCGAAGCTTTTATTATGTATGTAGAGAATTTACACTTACAAGTACTTGCTTAATCAGGAATGAAAGGAAATCTTGTCCTAAAAATAGCCAAATTAGGGTTCTTTTGACGTGTCAAATTATTAAGTTTTTGCACGCTCTGTTAAGAAAAAGCTGGTTTGATAAACTTTGAGAATTTTGACCTTAAGGGAAAAAAACCCTTCTAGGGGCAACTTGCAATTCTTCCCCTGTGTCTTTGAGATGTAACTGTTCTGCCTGATCTTCATAGGCTTTTTTTCCCCTGTGTTCTCAGAGCTCAGTTTCTGCCATCCAGAAGGTGCATACATGGTGTACTTTTGGCAGCCAGTCAAATAGACTGTGATTCCAAGCAGTCTTTTTGTCTGGTTGTGCCAACTCTCGGGAGTCTTTGTCATCTTAACCTTCATTGCATCCACCTGTACAGTTAAGGGTCTTTATTTTCTTAGGCTGTTTTTGGGAATAAACTGTCTAGGTATTGTGAAGGCTGTATCCTTTGCACTCTGTTGTGAGGACTCTTCTTGCGTTTTATTGATTTGAATCATTGTTAAGATATATCTCGTCAATGGCCAGAGGATGAATCCTTTAAACTGGAGAAACTTCCTAATTGGTAAAGTTTTAGACAATGCTCATCATAAAGAGCTGTTTTATTGGAACCTATGAAAAAAACAATTAGAAGGTGGATATATATGTGTGTGTATATATATATGTATATACACATACACAAACACACACATATATATTTATATGACAGCTAACCTAAGAACTCCCTTAGTTTAAAACAAACAAAAAATGGTTTAAGAAGCCTTAATTTATGGTCTTCACTTCACCTCAATGAGTCTTAGATGCTAGTAAAAGAGGTTGATTAATGTTAATTAGGTTGATTAACAGGGAAATAAAAAAGTGATCTAGAGACGTCTTCCCAACAAGACGAAAAATGTAAAGGGACTGCTCCAAAAAGGATAAAAATCTTTAGATAGTTATTAAGAAATGGGATAAATAAAATGATGTTAATGGCATTAAAACAAAGGTTTGATACAATATTACCTAAGGTTGGATGGACCAAAGGGACCCTCCTCTTGGTCCTCAACATTAAAGGGCCCCCCAAAAATATGCTCTCTCTCTCTCTCTCTCTCTCTCTCTCTCTATATATATATATATAGAGAGAGAGAGAGGCTGGAAAAGAAGGCTTGTTGATGGGGTTCTAAAGGAAACAAAAGTTAAAGGTATAAAAGTTGACACAATTAAGATGAAAATTTATACATATTAGTATATTTAAATGGGCTTTATATAAGATGGTTACATCACTTTTGCCTAATTATATTGTAGGATAAATATTATGTCTCATTGGGGAATGATTCCCCTGCCTGGTATTATAAGACAGGGCATGTAAATCTGCCCCTCAAACAATATTAATTAAACATACTAAAAGAAACCAACAGTGTTACCTGAGCCCACACAATATAAAATTAAAACTGGGAGCTAATATTCAAGGGCTAATAAAGATAATAATAGTGATTTTTGCTCTGGGTTTAACCTGTGTATTCAGAAAGAGGGCCTTTGTTGAATGCCTTGTGCAAACTTTTGAAGGCATGATAAATTCAACCCTAACATTGTAGAACATAGAACTCTTGATTTTCAGTTTAGTTGAAAATTTTCTCACTGATATAAAAAAAAGTAAATATAGTTGGGCAAATCAATCTTTTAATATCATTTAGGTGGCAGACCAGTTCTTAGTGGGAAGTAAAACAATTGGCTTTGTCTTGCAAATCTCTGCATATTAGAAATGTAAATACAGCCCACAACTACCTGAGACTGAGCCTAACGAGCTCAATCAGGTAAAACCTGAAACTGAAGGAAATAAAAGGGGGAAAAAAAGGCCTTTTAAAACTCATAACTGCTGGAAAGATTCCCCCACCCAAAATCTAATTCACAGCTTCCTTAACGATTCATCAAGGACAAATACAAATCTTGAAAGTCTTTTCCACAAACAGTAAAGCCTTAGTCATCTGATCAAGTAAATTTAACTATTCCAGCTGTTATTTATAAACTTGTAAGTTTATATTGTAATACCTAAGTGTTAAAATGAAGCTATGGGATATCTAGTTTTGTCTGTTTTTATGTCTGTATGTACATTAAGCATATGATATATCTCTACTTAATTGACTTAAATGTAAGTAAACACAATTTAAATATTTCTAAATATAAAGAAAACTGTCCAGAATGAACTTCATGTTCACATTATCTAGGAAATATTCAACATTAAATTAATATCTGGTATTAAAGCTAGCTTAAGTTTGTTGGTTTAATCAATATATACATGTCTTACTCTTACTGTACCTAGGTTTACTGAAGGTCAATAAGTTCATGTATTTCTGTTGCAGAGTTTGTCAGCAAGAAAAGTTAACTTGGTATGATATCTTCATAAGTTATTTTTAAAAAGATAAATGAAATAAGTTTTCAGGTGAACTATTTAGGAATAATTATGTTTGGGGTATGTTTAGCTAAAATAGTTTCTCCAGATTTTTGGTAACTTGAAACTTTAGAGTTTTGCTAAGTTAAATTATGGAATTCATTAAATATCCAGGTCATTTCAAATAAAGTTATGGAACATTGACTGCTAAACAGGTCTAAGTTTACATACTTTTGTCCCCCTATGAAAGGGAAACTAAAGATGTTTGAGGTTATTAGACACATATCCTGTATCACATTGAGGAAAGAAATTGTGCTATGAGAAGTTTTATGTTTCCAGAAGTTATAGAATGTTCTTACATTTGCTAATCATGAAATGTTGGTATGACAAACAGTTCACAATTGCTTCTTGATTTTCACTAGAGATTAAGGTTGTTACGAGTTGAGAATTCTAATAAAAATGTGTAATTAAGGCTACTAGAAATAATAAGGGAAACATCTCTGTATGCAAGGAAAGTAGGATGTGTGTTTTCAGCAAAAGAATGTGTGAGAAATGGGAATGCATTTTGTTAAGGGGAATGAAAGTGGTTTTGTCCTAAAGCTGGTTATTTCTAAATGGGAAAAAAATAAGGAATAAACTAATATTGATACAAAAAGTTGTGGAAGCTTCATAGAAATGGAGTCCTGAGAAGAGTTTTGTGCATAGTCAGGCTGGGATTGGACAGAATTCAATTAGGTAAATGAATTTTGTTATTGAGGGTGAGCTGGTGCAGGACTGGAGTTTGGTTTTCTCTGTCTGTTAAGAGAACAAAGTTTTCTTAAAATATTGAGCTACTTTTGATAGTAGATTGTGTGAGTTTCTTTGCCTTTAAGTGATCTTGTAGGACCTTTAAAATCTTGTTGTCACTTTGGTTAAGTAAATAAGTATTGTCACACAGTAACCTATAATCCTATTTGACCAGGTGTTTTAAAACTTTTTGATTTCTTTTTGACAAACTTCCTTAATGTCAAATTCTAGTGAAGGTTCTTTTGACCTCTAGCTAACTTTGGAATGCTTCAAAAGGCCCCTGAAACATCCCAAAGAGAGATGTTAAACTAAGTAGGTTTATTAGGTATGTTAAATTATATGGGAAACATTGTCAAATAAGTGGTGATAAAACCTTCTTAGGTTATTTTGTATGGAAAAATGTCATAATATAGATATTCCAAAATTTATATGGGATTCCTAAAATTATGATATGTCCTAAATTATGATGTGTAATATTATCAGTCATAATTCTAGTTATCTTAAAATTTTGTATGTCACAGAAATAACCAGGTTTCTTCCCAATTACATTGTAGTCAGATTTTTAACCATGCCATTTTAAGTCTTTTGTCACTTATAGACAATTATTGTTTTACTCTGATGCTTTTATAAAATAAAGATCTTCAAGAAAATTCATAAAAAGGACTTTTTGACAAATATGTGTTTGATGAATTTTAGATCATACCACTGAACTGGATAAGAAACTACAAAACTCTAATGGAAAACCTAATGACTTCATCCAGATAACAGGAATTAATTACATGGAACTGAATGAACTGATAAATATGATTTATAATTTTATGACATTTTTTCTGAAATATACTGGCTTTTAATCTTTGTTTACCAGAAAACCTTTCTTCTTACTCTAACTATGACCTATGAGTTGATAAAGTATATCTTTGTAAATGAAGATTAAACTTTTTTTTTTCTCTCTGCCTGATCCTCTCAGAATTTGGCTTCTCCAGCTGGTTCCCCTGTGGACATGATGGCTTATTGCAACCAGTACACAACTAGTTATATTAATCATTGTTTTAATTTGTTCTCTGTTGTTGTTTTCAAATTATGCTTCATGCATCTCTGTGATGTACTATGACTTTATTAAGGTATTAATAGTAAGCTGTGTTACTTATATCCTGTTAATTTTGTAAGATTGTAGTCTCTTGTATTACCCAATATGTAAACAGACCTCTGGCAAAATTAATGATAGTTAAAGGTCTTGAGGAAGTTGATCATATATATAACTCTATATAAAAAAAATTGTAATAGTACAACTCTAGATATGGGAAGAAGCAAAAGGAAAAATATTTCCTGGATCATAATAGACTAGTAAGACAGGTGATCCAGAGAATTTTAGATTATCAACAGGGCTTAACCCAAAATATAGCATATTAAGTGGTCTATCAATGAAATCCTTATCTGACCTAGGAATGCAACTTTCTAGCGCCATGGAACAAATTTGTCATGAAATGCCTCTCAAACCTTGTTCAAATTTATGACCAAGAGGAGGCAATTTAGACCCCAAAAATGTTTCCTGCCATTCCAGTAGACAAAGAATGCTGTCCACCATCAAGCCATCAGCTGCTGCAGCCACTTCAATGGTGCACCCTGAGTGGAATTCAGGATGAAGAAAAATAGGATACTGGCCCTATATAGTTAAGATGCATATCAAAGAGATAACTTCATTAAGCCCAGACTCTCTCATCTTCCCATATATAGAAAAGCACTCAAATCATTAACTTGAGATACCTGATTTTGGGGATTAGTGTAATCTTTTGATGTTTGACTGCATGTTTGTTTTCAGCAAAAGCTGCTATATATCTTGGCTCCTCATTTACCTCCTTAGAACAGTTTTCAGAGCTTTCTGAGAGGTTGTATCCTGAGCTATAGTCCTCAAGGTCACTGAATAAAACATAATTCTCAACTTTTAGGTTGTGTTTTTTTTTCAGTTGACACTAGTTACAAAATAGATACGCAATAATAGATTTTAAAATATACTTACAGTAATGATAAATAAGAATATGTATAATAAAAGTACATATTTTCACAATAGCAACAAAAAGATAAAGTACAGAAGAACCTCATTAAAATGTAGAGGGCATTTGTATGATGAATACATTAAATGCTAATCAGAGGTGAAATGGAAAACTTAAAATGGGAGAGCTTATGAGGAAAGAATTATTGCCCAGTCATTTTATACTTTAATGCAATTCTAACAAAAATTATAGTGAGATTTTTCTTGAACCATGACTGAGGGCTTCTAAAGTTCATCTGGGAGAATAAACTGGCAAAAGAGTCCAGCAATTCAGAAACAGAGGGGAGAAGCATGGCATATACATAGGGTGTTTGGTGGTGGGAGGCAACTTCCTGTTTAATCAGATAGTAAAACAAAGTCATATCAACACAAGGAGAGGAAGATAGACCAAATAACCATAATAAAGTGCCTAGAAACACTCTCTATCACATATAAGAATTTAGTATATCTGTGACATTATAAATATGGGAAAAGCAAAAATTGCCAGGAAATCCTTCTGGTGCAATTTGTAAAGTATCTGGGAAAATATGATATTACCTCAACTCATATAAAAACTAAAAGGAAATATAGGTAAATATTTAATCTTGGGGTGACAGAGAGCTTTCTAAACTTAAAATTAGTAGCAAAATTGGCTTAATAGATTAGGTATATAAAACTTCTGAATGTCAAAAAAAATTTTAGAAAAATTTAAGAAACAAATAAACAAAATATATTTGTACCTTATATTAAAGAGTTCAAATTATTAACATAAAACACTTACAAAGAAATTTAAGAAATAAGCAAATAAACTGCAATATAAAAATGCAGAAAGGAGTTAAACCATTTGTAAAGAAATACAAATGTGAAACAGAAATATGAAAAAAAGATTCAGCTCATTGTAAGCAAAGAAATGCAGTTGGTATAATAATGTGATACTGTTTTCCACTTAGCAATTTGTTAAATATTTAAAAATAGATATATAATTGCCAGTTGTCAAGATGCAAAATAGGCATTTCCACACATCACTGAAAAGAGATGTGTTTAGAACTTTCAGGAAATAAATGCAACATGTCAAGAGCATTGGCATTTTAAAAAATAACCATTGGGGAGACCTTCAAGATGGCAGAGGGGTGATATGTGGAGATTGCCTTCCTCCCCACAAATACACCAGAAATACATATACATGTGGAACAACTCCTACAGAACACCTACTGAAAGGTGGCAGAAGACCTCATGCTTCCCAAAAGGCAAAAAACTCCCCAAGTACCTGAGCAGGGCAAAAGAAAAAAGAAAAAACAGAGACAATAAAATAGGGATGGGACCTGCACCACTGGGAGGGAGCTGTGAAGGAGGAAAAGTTTCCACACACTAGGAAGCCCCTTCACTGGCAAAGACTGGGGGTGGCGGGGGGGAAGCTTCAGAGCCACGGAGGAGAGTGCAGCAACAGAGGTGCAGAGAGCAAAGTGGAGAGATTCCCGAACAGAGGATCAGTGCAGAACAGCACTCACCAGTTTGAGGGGTTTGTCTGCTCAGCTGCCAGGGTGGGTGGGGGCTGGGAGCTGAGGCTCGGGCTTCAGAGGTCAGATCCCAGGGAGAAGACTGTTGTTGGATATGTGAATGCAGCCTGAGGGGGCTAGTGCACCACAGCTACTGGGAGGGAGTCTGGCAAAAAGTCTTGACCTTGTTAAGAAGCAAGAGACCATTGTTTTGGGGTGCGTGAGGAGAGGGGATTCAGAGCACCACCTAAATGAGCTCCAGAGATGTGTGTGAGCCGCGGCTATCAGCGTGGACCCCAGAGATAGGCATGAAATGCTAAGGCTACTGCTGCAGCCACCAAGAAGCCTGTGTTCAAAAACGGGTCATTATCCACACCTCCCCACCTGGGAGCCTGTGCAGTTCGCCACTGCCAGGGTCCTGTGATCCAAGGAAAACTTCCCCAGGAGAACACACAGCATGCCCAAGGCTGGTGCAATGTGACGCCAGCCTATGCCACCATAGGCTCATCCCTCATTCCGTACCCCTGCTTTCCCCTGGCCTGAGTGAGCCAGAACCCCCGAATGAGCTGCTCATTTAACCTAGTCCTGTCTGGGCAGGGAACAGTTGCTCTCAGGTGACCTACATGCAGAGGTGGGGCCAAATCCAAAGTTGAACCCCAGGAGCTGTGCAAAAAAAGAAGAGAAAAGGAAATTTCTCCCAGCAGCCTCAGGAGCAGAGGATGAAATCTCCACAATCAATTTGATGTACCCTGCGTCTGTGGAATACCTGAATAGACAATGAATCATCCCAAAATTTAGGCAGTGGACTTTGGGAGCAACGATATATATATAGTTTTTCCTTTTTCTCTTTTGGTGAGTGTGTATGTGTCTGCTTATTTGTGTGATTTTGTCTGTATAGCTTTACTTTTACCATTTGTCCTAGGGTTCTGTCTGTCAGTTTTGGATTTTTTTTAGTATAGTTTCTAGTGCTTGTTATCATTGGTGGATTTGTTTTATGGTTTGGTTGCCCTCTTCTTTCATTTTTAAAATTATGCTTTAATATTTTTATTTTTAATAATTTTTTATTTTAATAACTTTATTTTATTCTTTCCTTCATTTTTTTCCTACCTTTACTTCTGAGGCGTGTGGCTGACAGGGTCTTGGTGCTCTGGCCTGGTGTCAGGACAGTGCCTCTGAGGTGGGAGAGTCGAGTTCAGGACATTGCTCCAGCAGAGACCTCCCAACTCCATGGAATATTAAACAGTGAAAGCTCTCTCAGAGATCTCCATCTCAATGCTAAGAACCAACTCCACTCAAAAAAACATCAAGCTACTGTGCTGGACACCCTATGCCAAACAACTAGCAAGACAGGAGCACAAACCCACCCATTAGCAGAGAGCCTGCCTCAAATCATAATAAAGTCATAGACACCCCAAAACACACCACCAGATGAGGTCCTGCTCATCAGAGAGAAAAGATCCAGCCTCATCCTCCAGAACAGAGACACCAGTCCCGTCCACAAGGAAGGCTACACAACCCACTGAACCAACCTTAGCCACTGGGGGAAGACACCAAACACAAGCGGAACTATGAACCTGCAGCCTGTGAAAAGGAGACCCCAAACACAGTAAATTAAGCAAAATGAGAAGACAGAGAAACACACAGCAGATGAAGGAGCAAGGCAAAAACCCATCAGACCAAACAAATGAAGAGGAAATAGCAGTCTACCTGGAAAAGAATTCAGAGTAATGATAATAAAGATGTTGCAAAATCTTAGAAATAGAATACAGAAAATACAAGAAACGTTTAACAAATGCCTAGAAAAACTAAAGAAAAAACAATGATAAACAACACAATAAATGAAATTTAAAATTCTCTAGAAGAAATCAGTAGCAGAATAACTGAGGCAGAAGAACACATAAGTAACCAGGAAGATAAAATAGCAGAGCAGAATAAAGAAAAAAAAAATGAAAAGAATTGAGGACAGTCTCAGAGACTTCTGGGGCAACATTAAATGCACCAATATTCGAATTATAGGGGTCCCAGAAGAAGAAAAGAAAAAGAAAGGGACTGAGAAAATATTTGAAGAGATTATAGTTGATAATTTCCCTAATAGGGAAAGGAAAGGGTTAATCAAGTCCAGGAAGTGCAGAGAGTCCCATACAGGATAAATCCAAGGAGAAACATGCCAAGATACATATTAATCAAACTATCAAAAATTAAATACCAAGAAAAATATTAAAAGCAGCAAGGGAAAAACAACAAATAACATACAAGGGAATCCCCTTCAGGTTAAGAGCTGATCTTTCAGCAGAAACTCTACAAGCCAGAAGGGAGTGGAAGGACATATTTAAAGTGATGAAAGGGAAGAACCTACAACCATTACCACTCTACCCAGCAAGGAAATCATTCAGATTCGACAGAGAAATTAAAACCTTTACAGACAAGCAAAAGCTAAGAGAGTTCATCACCACCAAACGAGCTTTACAACAAATACTAAAGGAACTTCTCTAGGTAGGAAACACAAGAGAAGGAAAAGGCCTACCATAACAAACTCCAAACAATTAAGAAAATGGTAATAGGAACATACATATTGATAATTACCTTAAATGTAAATGGATTAAATATCCCAAGCAAAAGACAGAGACTGGCTGCACGGATACAAAAAAATAAGACCCATATATATGCTGTCTACAAGAGACCCACTTCAGACCTAGGGAAACATACAGAATGAAAGTGAGGGGATGGAAAAAGTTATTCCATGCAAATGGAAATCAAAAGAAAGCTGGAGTAGCAATTCTCATATCAGATATAATAGACTTTAAAATAAAGACTATTACAAGGCACAAGGAAGGACACTACATAATGATCAAGGGATCAATTGAAGAAGAAGATATAACAATTTTAAGTATATATGCACCCAACATAGGAGCACCTCAATACATAAGGCAAATGCTAACAACCATAAAAGGGGAAATAGACAGTAACACAATCATAGTAGGGAACTTTAACACCCCACTTTCACCAATGGAGATATCACCCAAAATGAAAATAAATAAGGAAACACAAGCTTTAAATGACATATTAAATGAGATGGGCTTAATCGATATTTATAGGACATTCCATTCAAAAATGACACAAAACATTTTCTTCTCAAGTGCTCATGGAACATTCTTCAGGATAGATCATATATTGGGTCACAAATCAAGCCTTGGTAAATTTAAGAAAATTGAAAGCATATCAAGTATCTTTTCTGACAACAATGCTATGAGATTAGATATCAATTACAGGAAAAAATCTGTAAAATATACAAACAAATGGAGGCTAAACAATACACTAGCACGTCACCAAGAGATCACTGAAGAAATCAAAGAGGAAATCAAAAAATACCTAGAAACAAATGACAATGAAAACATGATGACCCAAAACCTTGGGATACAGCAAAAGCAGTTATAAGAGGGAAGTTCATAACAATACAATCCTACCTCATGAAACAAACATCCCGAATAAACAACCTAACCTTACACCTAAAGCAATTAGAGAAATACAAACAAAAAAACCCCAAGGTTAGCAGAAGGAAAGAAATCATAAAGATCAGATCAGAAATAAATGAAAAAGAAATGAAGGAAACAATAGCAAAGATCAATAAAACTAAAAGCTGGTTCTTTCAGAAGATAAACAAAATTGATAAAGCATTAGCCAGACGCATCAAGAAAAAAAGGGAGAAGACCCAAATCAGTAGAATTAGAAATGAAAAAGGAGAAGTAACTGACACTGCAGAAACATAAAGGATCATGAGAGATTACTACAAGCAACTATATGCCAAAACATGGACAACCTGGAATAAATGGACAAATGCTTAGAAAAGCACAACTTTCCGAGACTGAACCAGGAAGAAGTAGAAAGTATCAACAGACCAATCACAATCACTGAAATTGAGACTGTGATTAAAAATCTTCCAACAAACAAAAGCCCAGGACCAGATGGCTTCACAGGCGAATTCTATCAAACATTTAGAGAAGAGCTAACACCTATCCTTCTCAAACACTTCCAAAATATAGCAGAGGGAGGAACACTACCAAACACATTCTATGAGGCCACCATCACCCTGATACCAAAACCAGACAAAGATGTCACAGAGAAAGAAAACTACAGGCCAATATCACTGATGAACACAGATGCAAAAATCCTCAACAAAATACTAGCACACAGAATCCAACAGCACATTAAAAGGATCATACACCATGATCAATCATATCCCTGGAATGCAAGGATTCTTATATATATTCAAATTAATCAATGTGATACACCATATTAACAAATTGAAGGATAAAACCATATGATCATCTCAACAGATGCAGGAAAAGCTTTTGACAAAATTCAATACCCATTTATGATAAAAACCCTCCAGAAAGTGGGCATAGAGGGAACCTACCTAAACATAATAAAGGCCATATATGACAAACCCACAGCCAACATCATTCTCAATGGTGAAAAACTGAAACCATTTCCACTAAGATCAGAAGAAGACAAGGTTGCCCACTCTCACCACTATTATTCAACATAGTATTGGAAGTTTTAGCCACAGCAATCAGAGAGGGAAATGAAATTAAGGGAATCCAAATTGGAAAAGCAGAAGTAAAGCTGTCACTGTTTGCAGATGAAATGATACTATACATAGAGAATTGTAAAGATATTACCAGCAAACTACTAGAGCTAATCAATGGATTTGGTAAATAGCAGGATACAAAATTAAAGCACAGAAATCGCTTGCATGTATATGCACTAATGACAAAGAATCTGAAAGAGAAATTAAGGAAAAACTCCCATTGGCCATTGGGAGTAACAAAAAGAATAAAATACCTAGGAATAAACCTACCTAAGGAGACAAAAGACCTGTATGCAGAAAACTATGACACTGATGAAAGAAATTAAAGATGATACAAACAACTGGAGAGATATGCCATGTTCTTGGATTGGAAGAATCAACATTGTGAAAATGACTCTACTACCCAAAGCAATCTACAGATTCAAAGCAATCCCTATCAAAGTACCAATGGCATTTTTCACAGAACTAGAACAAAAAATTTCACAATATGTATGGAAACACAAAAGACCCCGAATAGTCAAAATAATCTTGAGAAAGAAAAATGGAGCTGGAGGAATCACACTCCTTGACTTCAGACTATACTACAAAGCTACAGTAATCAAGACAGTATGGTACTGGCACAAAAAGAGAAATATAGATCAAAGGAACAGGATAGAAAGCCCAGAGATAAACGCATGCACATATGGTCACCTTATCCTTGATAAAGGAGGTAAGAGTGTACAGTGGAGAATAGACAGCCTCTTCAATAAATGGTAGTGGGAAAACTGGACAGCTGCATATAAAAGAATGAAATTAGAATACTCCCTAACACCATAGACAAAAGTAAGCTCAAAATGGATTAAAGAGCTAAATGTAAGGCCAGACACTATAAAACTCTTAGAGGAAAACATAGACAGAAGACTCTGACATAAATCACAGCAAGGTCTTTTTTGACTCACCTCCTAGAGAAAGGGAAATAAAAACAAAAATAAACAAATGGGACCTAATGAAACTTAAAAGCTTTTGCACAGCAAAGGAAAATAAAAACAGGATGAAAAGACCACCCTCACAATGGGAGAAAATATTTGCAAATGAAGCAACTGGCAAAGGACTAATATCCCTAATTTACAAGTAGCTCATGCAGTTCAATATGAAATAAACAAACAACCCAATCCAACAATCGACAGAAGACCTAAATAGACATTTCTCCAAAGGAGATATACAGACAGCCAACAAACACATGAAAGAATGCTCAAAGTCATTAATCATTAGAGAAATGTAAATCAAAAGTACAATGAGGTATCAACTCACACCAGTCAGAATGGCCATCATCAAAAATCTACAAACAATAAATTCTGGAGAGGGTGTGGAGAAAAGGGAACCCTCTTGCACTGTTGGTGGGAATGTAAATTGATACAGCCACTCTGGAGAACAGTATGGAGTTTCCTTAAAAAGCTAAAAATAGAACTACCTTACGAACCAGCAATCCCACTCCTGGGCATATACCCTGAGAAAACCATAATTCAAAAAGAGTCATGTACCAAAATGTTCATTGCAGCTCTATTTACAATAGCCAGGACATGGAAACAACATAAGTGCCCATCGACAGATGAATGGATAAAGAAGATGTGGCATATATATACAATGGAATATTACTCCACCATAAAAAGAATCGAAATTGATTTATTTGCAGTGAGTGGATGGACCTAGAGTCTGTCATACAGAGTGAAGTAAGTCAGAAAGAGAAAAACAAATACCGTGTTCTCTCACATATATATGGAATATAAAAAAGAAAAAATTGGTTATGAAGAACATAAGAACAGCACAGGAATAATGACACAGATGTAGAGAATGGACTTGAGGACACTGGGAGGGGGAACGGTAAGCTGGAATGAAGTGAGAGAGTAGCATGGACTAATATATACTACCAAATGTAAAATAGATAGCTAGTGGGAAGCAGCCACAGAGCACAGGGAGATCAGCTCAGTGCTTTGTGACCACATAGAGGCGTGGGATAGGGAGGGTGGGAGGGAGAGTCAAGAGGGAGGAGATACGGGAATATATGTATATGTATTGCTTATTCACTTTGTTATAAAGCAGGAACTAACACACCATTGTAAAGCAATTATACTCCAGTAAAGATGTTTAAAAAAAAAAAAAACGTGGACTTGGAATTCCAATTTTAGAAATTTGTCCTATGGAAATACTTTGCAGAGACTGATGTTGAAGAATAAATGTTATTTATTACTTTAAAAATCTTGTAACAGTTTTCCAACAAAGGGGGATTGTTTAAATGCATTATGACCATAAATAGTGTGGGAGGCATAATAATCACACTGGTCCTTAAATGTGAAGAAGAATTTTTCTTAGCTGTGATCCCAGGGAGTCATGACAAGAGAAGAATGGTCAGAGATTCACTGTTACTGACTTTGAAGATGGAGGAGGGGGCCCATGAGCCAAGGATTGCAGTCGGCCTTTAGAAGCAAGGAAAGGAAAGGAAACAGCAGAGCCCTGCGGACATCTTGACTTTACCCATGTAAGATTTCTACAGAATTGCAAGATAATAAATTTGTGTTGTTTCAAGCCATTAAGTTTGTGGTAATTTGTTATAGCAAAAATAGAAAACTAGTACAAATGGGATACTTTGCTGTCAGTAATTAAAAATCATATTGGTTAACAACTTATTTAGTTAAGGTGAAAAGCACATTACAATATTGTAAGTATAGCAGCCTAGTTCCAATGATGAAATATAACAGTATTGGCAATGATTATTTCTGGGTGCTGTAATTATGAGACTTTTTTCTTACTTGTTTTTCTATTTTCCAGATTTTCTAAAATGTCTCTGCTTTGTAATCAGAAAAAAACACAAATAAGTGTTAGGTAAAATACACTTTAACTTATATTTCTCTAATTATTAAATCAATAATAATAATCTAATTTATGATGGCTTTACTTTTTATAGACAGCAACTACTTCTACCTTCTCAGCTGTACCTAAATCCTAGTCTTATGCCACTGAAAATTATTATTGTATTATTGTTTTTAATAAAATATAAATCTCTTTCAAGATTTATCTTTTGGAATTTAACTTTTGCTTCCAATTTTATTACTATATAGCAATTGGGTGGAAATTGTATTTGACAGGTAACAATTCTCATTATCACTTGTTTTGTACCAGTTCTTCCTCCTTGAGTCTTCAATTTTGATTCATTTCTTCACTGGTTGTAATATGTCTTTGCATTGATTTAATTTTTATTCAGGAAAAGGATGTGACTATTCTATTTTCAAAGTCCTTGCATATGTGAAAATATCTTTCACGCATGAATAACAATGTAAGTATTTAATAATTATGTTATAGTATTTTCTCCTAAGAATTTTATATAGACATTGCTCAATTGCTGTCTGATATTTATTGCCAACTACTAGAAGACTGAAATCAGAGTAATTTTTTGTTTCATTTCATATGTCTTTAATTTTTTCTGCTGGGATATAGAAAGGGATTTAAAATTTTAACTTAGAATTTAAAAATTTACCAGAAAGTGAAAGTAGTATTAATGAGTATAGTTGTTTTTTTTTTTTTTTCCCATTCACGTTACTTTGAATATGTGAGCCCATTCTATGTATATTCTTCTCAGAGAAGTTTTATTCTAAGGTGGCTTCTTTTGCAAGAACAGTTGTTCTGTGAAGTTGGATTTCTGGCTTGTATTTTTTAATAACTAATAACTTCTCTCTCAAATTTTATTTTTTCTTCTCTTTTCTTCTTTGTTCTAGAACAACTTGTGTTTTTCTTCTGTGTGACTGATTTGGCTTTTCTGTATCAGTTCAGCTTTTCATTATTGTCAGCGTAATTTTAAAATTGCATTTTTAGCCTCCTTCTTGTTTTCTCATCTCTCAGCCAGATCCTTTTTTATTCTCACATTGATTTTCTTATTTTCCTTCTCCATTTGAGAGGATTTTTTTTGTACATTAAGAAACTAATGTGAATGTTTTCTGTTTTTTCCTCTTTCTTGTACTGTTATTAAAAGAATCATTTTTCTTTAATTCCTGAGAAGAATGCTCTCCTCATCCCGTGCTGTAGAATCTTTTTGTAAGCCCCATATTGGTTTCTTGAATAGAGATCCAGCCAAATCTGGATTTGACACAAACAGGGTCCCTTGAGCATTTGGGAGCTGGTAGAAATCCCTTCTAGGATCTAAATCAGGAAGGCAGGTTGAACAGCCCCTGCACAATTTTTAAACCTAGCAAGTATATTTATCTTGTGTTATTTTGCTGAACTTGTCCCACATGCCCATTTCTCTATGAGCACATGATCCTCTGATCTGAGTAAGAATATGAAAAACAACCGTCCCTTGAACTCCCTTCTTTCAAGGCTCTGTCTCTTCCATGTTTTCTCTAAGGGGCCTAAACACACATCTCAGGTGTCAACACTTGTCCCTCCCCTGTCTTCTACCTTCCCCTGCATCCGCAGAGTTGTAGCCTCCCAGGCCAATATGCTCTCCAGTGGGAAAGAGGATGGGATGAATATGTTCTTCTGGTCACCTCAAAAAATAATGACTTGTCTTTGAGGTTGCAACACCTGTTTCCCCATGTTAGCAGCAGAAAATGTCTGTATTCATTTGTGAGGGCTGCCATATCCAAGTTCCACAAACTGGATGGCTTAAACAACAGAAACTTATTGTTTCATAGTTCTTGGTAAACTTGCAATTCAGTCAAAATTGTCCCCATACACTGGTATACATTCAGCTGTTAACCTTAGTATCCAATGTTATTGCAGGTTTCCATAATTTTGTCTACTTTGCTGAGCTTGTATTGCAAGCAAAAATCCTGAAGAGGCTTTGTCAGGGCTTATTAACTGACTGCCAGATTAACTATGACATTCTAATCTTCAAATATTTTTTGATAAAAGTGATTCCAGAGTGTATTCTGCCATACTTCTACCACACTTTATTGTTGTGAATTGTTTTAATGCTCTCTTTGAATCATGAATAATAATTAGGGGTCATTTTCCACTTGGCTTCTGATCGACTGGACAAGTAAATCTGGCTAAACTAGGGGAAGAGTGTGAAAAATGAAAGTGGGATGGGAATGACTGGACGAACTCAGCAGCTGACTTCTCCATAATGAACCAGGCAGAGAAGGGGGAAAACAACTCCTTTTCTGGTCTGCACGTAGGGGTGAACAGGAGCAGATGGCAAGATAAAGTTCTGTCTAATTATACGATAGTTATGTACTCTTTTAACTTGAAAGAATATTCATCATACTTTTTCCTCACCATAAAGAACATCCTTTGACTTAGTAATGATCAAACTACATTCTTAAGTAGAAGGAAATGCACAAGTTAGACCTTCCTGTTCTTATGCAGAGAACAGTTCTGTAATAAGCTTTCTCCATTCCTTTGAACCATGCAGCCTTCCCAGAGGACAGACGTCTGATGTGCTAAACAATATGCTGGTGCCTGGTCTCCCTGGTGAGGGCTAATTACAGCACTGCAGCTCAGAAGCTCAGGAATGAAATAATCATTCTTTTGCCTTGGCTCCTCACTTACTCTGGTGCTGCACTCCCAACCAAAGGACTTCCATGTTTTGACTCACAATCTGTAAATTACCCTTTCTAAATTCTGTGGTTCTTTTTCTCCATGGTACTATGCCAAGAATCCTTCATTGAACCCTCAAATGACATAGATGTGATTACATCTTCTATAACACAGAAATATATCATGCATTATTTTCTAACATTTCTCTTCTGAAAGCAGTTGCTAAATATGCCCCACCTTTGCAGATAATAACAAATGGCTGCTGAGGGAGGAAGAGCTTATTATATAAAAGGTTTTAGGGGTCTTCCCTAAAATCTGGATTTGACACAAACAGGGTCCCTTGAGCATTTGGGAGCTGGTAGAAATCCCTTCTAGAATCTAAATCTGGAAGGATTAGGTGGCACAGTGGTTAAGAATCCACCTGCCAAAGCAGGGGACACAGGTTTGAGCCCTGGTCCAGGAAGATCCCACATGCCATGGAGCAACTAAGCCCGTGTGCTACAACTACTGAGCCTGCGCTCTAGAGCCCATGAGCCACAACTACTGAGCCCATGTGCCACAACTACTGAAGCCTGTACACGTAAAGCCGGTGCTCTGCAACAAGATAAGCCACCGCAATGAGAAACTTGTGCACCGCAATGAAGAGTAGCCCCCGCTCTCCGCGACTAGAGAAAGTCCGTGCACAGCAACGAAGACCCAATGCAGCCAAAAATTAAAAAAAAAAATTAAAAAAAGATTTTATTTTTTTCGTAATCCATAGCAATGGAGACTGAAAGGAGAATGACTTTTTTTCAATTTTAATTGCATTAATCCTCTCCACTTGTGAATTTTTATAAGGGTTGGGGATTTCATTAAAGATGCCTCCTTGGGAAATTAGAAGGCTATGGATTGCGATGGCTTCTACTATCAGATGGAGATTCTGTTCTCAGTCTCAATTCAGGGGCAGGGGATGAGAAAGGGCCAAACACAGGCTTTTAAGGAATCAATCAGGAGTCTTTATAAGAAATTCTGATAGTTTTTTTTACCTTTACTCTGAAACAGTGTCCGCTTTGAGGCTACTGAGTGTCAATTAATTAAACGTCCATGAAAGTATCTTTGAAATTGGGTTTCTAGTTCAAAGTCCTCAGATATAAGTACCCTCACTCTCATTGCTTCTGGATGATGGATGCTTTCTTCTGCAAATTGATTATTTGTAAAGGTGTGTTTTGGTTGTCACAATGATTCTGGCATTTAGACGTGGGGACCAGGAATGCTGGATGTTCTTCAATGAGTGGTACAGTACTGTCCAAAGAAATACTGTCCCAAACTCCAAGTGATTTTTGAATGTCCCTCCAGATATTCATGCAGGTGAAAAATCTGTACCCAAATCCAGAACCTAGCTTTGATTTTTATATAAATAAAGTGAATTAATTTCCTATTACTTAAAACAACACAAATTTATTTTAGAGTTCCAGAGGTCGGAAGTCTGAAATGGGTTTTGTTGTGATAAAATCAAGGTGTTAGCAGGGCTCCATTCTTTCTAGAGACTCTAGGAAAAAATATGTTCTCATGACTTTTCCAGCTTCTAGAGGCTGCCTATATTTCTTGGCTCATGGTCTTTACCTCCATTTTCAAAGCCAATAACATAGCATCTTCAGATCGCCCTCTCTGGTTTTGACCCTTCTGCCTCCCACTTTCATTTATAAGGACGCTTGTGGTTGCATTGGGCCCACCCAGATAACCCAGGACAATCTATCCATCTCGAGATACTTAACTTAATCACATCTCTCTTGTGTCATGTAAGATAACATATTCACAGGTTCTGAGGATTAGGAGGTGGACACCTTTGGGAGACCATTATTCTGCCTACAGTATAAGAAGTATTGTTAAAGTTTTTTTTAATATCATGAATTTTCTAGGGACCTAACTACCATACAAATAAGAGGATATTGTATTTTGTTCTGTTCATTACCAAGAATTGATCCCCAATTCAGAACATCATGTCACTGATATCAGCATGACTCATAGTATTTGAGTAGCACCCCGTCAATTAAAGAAAAAAGAAACCCCATTACTGTATTTGTCTGAATCTGTTGCTGTCACATTCTCTTTATTCTAAATAAAGGTACTAGCCCAGCACATTGTATGCCTGAACATTTCCATATTTAAATACGTCGTATTTTATTATAAATTGCTTTTTTTCTTTATTTCTTTTTTATAATAGTTACGACATTCTATTGATTTTTTCCCTTGAAAATATATAGTTAGATTATAATATCTATGAATTATATTTCAGTATAGTAAAGGGGACACTAAAGATAGTTGATATATTTAAATCTTTAAGCTATTTTGAGTTTATTTTTGTGTATCATGTGAGGGAGTGTTCTAACTTCATTGATTTACATGTGGATGTCCAAATTTTCTACCACCACCTGCTGAAGAGACTGTCTTTTCCCCATTGTATACTCTTGCCTTTGTCAAAGACTAATTGTCCATAGATGTGTGTGTTTATTTCTGGGCTCTCTATTTTGTTCCATGGATCCATATGTCTGTTTTTGTGCCAATATCACACTGTTTTGATTACTGTAGCTTTGTAGTATTGTCTGAAGTCTGGGAGGGTTATGCCTCCTGCTTTGTTCTTTTTCCTAAGGATTGCTTTGGCAATTCTGGGTCTTTACTGCTTCCACATAAATTTTAGGATTATTTGTTCTAGTTCTGTGAAAAATATCATGGGTAATTTGATACAGATCACATTAAATATGTAGAGTGCTTTGGGTTGAATGGTCATTTTAACAATATTAATTCTTCCAATCCAAGAGCATGGGCTATCTTTCCATTTCTTTGAATCATCTTCAGTTTCCTTTATTAATGGTTTCTAGTTCTCAGCATATAAATCTTTCACCTCCTTGGTCTGGTTTATTCCTAAGTATTTTATTTTTTTAAAGTCATTTTAAAAGGGATTGTTTATTTACATTCCCTTTCTGCCATTTCATTTTTAGTGTAAAGAAGTGCAACCAATATCTGTTAATCTTGTATCCTGCTACCTTGTTGAATTTGTTTATCAGTTCTAGTAGTTTCTGTGTGAAGTCTTCAGGGCTTTCTGTATATAGTATCATGTCATCTGCATATAATGACAATTTTACCTCTTCCCTACCAATTTGAATACCTTTTATTTCTTTTTCTTTTCTGATTGCTGTGGCTAGGACTTCCAATAATATGTTGAAGAGAAGTGGTGAGAGTGGGCATATAAGACATGACACCATAAAACTCCTAGAAGAGAACATAGGCAAAACGTTCTCTGACATAAATTGTACTAGTGTTTTCTTAGGTCAGTCCCTGAAGGTAATAGAAATAAAAGCAAAAATAAACAAATGGGACTTAATTAAATTCAAAAGCTTTTGCACAGCAAAGGAAACTATAAACAAAATGAAAAGACAACTCTCAGAATGGAAGAAAATATTTGCAAATTAAGCAACTGACAGGAGATTACTCTCCAAAATATCAAGCAGCTCATGCAGCTCAATCTCAAAAACAAACAACCCAATCAGAAAATGGGCAGAAGAGTTAAATAGACATTTCACCACAGAAGACATACAGATGGCTAAAAAGCACAGGAAAAGATGCTCAACATCACTAATTATTAGAGAAATGCAAATCAAAACTATGAGATATCACCTCACACCAGTCAGAATGGCCATCATAAAAAAAAATCTACAAACAATAAATGCTGGAGACGGTGTGGAGAAAAGGAAACCCTCCTCACTGTTGGTGGGAATGTAAATTGGTACAGCCACTGTGGAGAACAGTATGGATCTTCCTCAAAAAACTAAGAATAGAGCTATCACATGATCCTGCAATCCCACTCCTGGGCATATACCCAGAAAAAACTATATTCACTCACCCCTATGTTCATAGCAGCACTATTTACAGTAGCCAAGACATGGAAACAACCTAAATGTCCATCAACAGATGAATGGATAAAGAAGATGTGGTAAATATATACAGTGGAATATTACTCAGCCATAAAAAGGAATGAAATAATGTCATTTGCAAAAACATGGATGGACTTAGAGATTATCATACTACATGAAGTCAGAAAGAGAAAGACAAATACCATATGATATCACTTATATGTGAAATCTAAAATACAATGCAAATGAGCATATCTACAAAAAAAAACAGACTCATTGACATAGAAAACAGACTTGTGGTTGCCAAGGGATGGGAGGGGGGAAGGATTGGGAGTTTGGGATTACCAGATGCAAACTAGTAGGATAGATGCAAACCATAGGACGGATAAACAACAAGGTCCTGCTGTATAGCACAGGGAACTATATTCAGTATCCTGTGATACACCATCGAGGAAAAGAATGTGGCAAAGTATATATATATGTTTGCGTGTGTGTGTGTGTGTGTAACTGAATCACTTTGCTGTACTGTGGAAACTAACACAACGTTGTAAATCAACTATACTTCAATATAATATTTTAAAAATGAAATAAAATATTTGATATAAAAAGTAAAGTATTGAGTCAGACATATGCATCTCAGACTCCTGCTGCCCCTCTCAATTGAAGAAATCTCTTTTCTCTAGTACTAATCATCTATGCCCTGGATTTCACTTCCTTCAATCTCCTTAAAAACGCCACTGAATTTATTCTTGCTAATGGCATCAAGCAATGTCTCCATGATATATTCTATAGTTCTAATAAGCATTCTACTCCCCAAATCATGAACTTTCCTGGAAAATCTCTGGAGGCCTCTAGACATCCAAGAGCCTTTGGCAAAATTGTTCTTGGTACAGCAAGATTTCAGGGAATCCCATGGAGCCCAACTGCTCCTGATAAGATTTCTACCCTGGTCCTACCTTACCACTAAACAGCTCGTGCTGTGTGACCACCTAGAGGGGTGCGATAGGGAGGGTGGGAGGGAGATGCAAGAGGGAGGAGATATGGGGATATATGTATATGTATAGCTGATTCACTTTGTTATATAGCAGAAACTAACACTCCATTGTAAAGCAATTACACTCCAATAAAGATGTTATTAAACAAACAAACAAACAAACAAACAAATAAATAAATAAAAGATGTCTCGGTGTCCAGTATCAAGGGGGTAGCTCTAATTAAGAACATTATGGGCCTTTCTTATAATGACTGTCAGGAAAAATCCCATTGTTTCTTAATTCTCTGTGTATCTGACCACCACCAGAGGTCTGAGCTTCTCCGGTTAACATTAACCACCTTGGCTTTTATCTCCAAAATGACTCCAAGCACTTCCCTAGTCTGATGCACCCTTCCAACCTCCTACCCCTATGGAACACATAGTCTATCATCAAAATCTTCACCCTTTTCTTCAGAGGCTCCCTTCACCATTTTGTTATCTGAAACTTGGCTGTTTCAGAATATCACTTCAACAACTGCAGTCGTCTCAGGTGGCTGGCTGTTTTTCATCCATAGTCCACCCACCATAGAGCCTAGACCAGTGGCACATGTACTTATAGCTCCTAATCTTCACTTCCAGGCCATTATTCCTTTCTCTTTTAAACCCCTGCCTCTTTGGAGCATTTGATATAAGACTACACCACCTGCTGCACTTGTTGCAGCTATTCCCTGACTCATCTAGTACTCATTCTTTTCATCCATTGGAGATTTTAGTCCCTGGCTCACGGTCTTCCTCCCCACCACTGTTCCTGTCTTTATTTTTGGTGACTATAATATCCACGTACATGACTTACTTTCTTAACTTCCTCCTTCCAGTTATGTTTTCCTTAACTTCCAGTTCTGTTTTCCTCCACTTTCCTCTAGGCTTCCACTCTCATACCTGAATCATTACCTGGACTTTGTCATCACTAGTAAATACATCATTTCCAAAATTCTTACTTCAAGCCTCTTACTCTGTGACTGTCAATTCTTATCTTTTCAGCTCATCCCTTTTCATACTCCAAATCCAACAATTCTTAATACCAGAATCTCCAGTCCATCAATCTTACCACTTCTTATTATCTCTCACCCTCTTACATTCTTGCTTCTCTATTCACCTAGCTTAGATTCCATGGTGCATCCCTATAATCATTCTTTGTATGTATCATTGACTCCACTTTCTTCCCTCTCTCCATTTCACTCATCTGACAAAATGCTAATGTTAATACACAATTCTCTACTTTCCCTAAGCTTACATTATAGAAAAACACACATTATGTTGACCTCTAAATTCCCTTGTCAATTCATAAACTTTAAGTGACCCTTCCATATTACTTAACAATCTTAAAGTATTTTCTAGTCACCTTACTCTCCAACTCCACGACATAACTATTTCACAACCTTTGCTCTCTTTTCAATCTCTAACACCTCCTTTTCCCTCGGTTTCAGTTGATGACCTTACTTTTTATTTCACTGGGAACATAGAAGCAATAAAATTGAACTACGTAATTTTATCATCAAACCTACCAGTCTATCTTCACCTCTACCCATTGACCATTTTTCTTTCAGCTATAGTGTGTTTATTGTCTCACTTCATTTTGAAGGCCAACCCCATTTGCACATTCAAATGCTTTGCTTTTACTTTCTCCCCTCATCAGCATCATGAATTCCTCTCTCAGTTGCCCCATTCTTATCACCATACAAACATACTGTAAATTTAAAAAATTCTTCTTTATGCTAATGTCCCTTCCGTCTACTTTACTTTTCCTCTTCTCCCATTTATAAGTCTACTACTTCCCTTACAGTCTTCTGCTAGCCTATACAAGTCACTACCCACCACTTTATTGAAGACACTTTTGTCAAGGGTAGTAATTATCTCATCTTGTAAAATCCAATGATCTGGATTTGGCTCTCATCTTACTTAACCTCCCAGCAGCTTATGACACAATAGGTACCTCAACCTTCCTGAAAGTCTTTATTTAACTTCCAGAATACCTAACCTACTAGTTAACTTAATGACTATTCTTTTGTGGTTATATTTGCTAGTTCTTACTCCTTTTCTTGATTTTCTAAGTTTGGAGTTACTTAGGGCTCAATCAGTGGCAATCTTCTCTATCTCACTCTTTCCCCTAGGTAATTGTATACAGCCTTATGGTTTTATGTATATGCAAATGAATCTCACATTTGTATCCTGGCCCTTACCTCTCTTCATGAAATCCATATTTAAAAAACAACTATTAGTCCAAAGAAGACAAACAGGTAGACAACAGGTACATGAAAATATAATCAACATCATTAATCATCAGGGAAATGCAGATCAAAACCACAAGAAGCAATCACCTCACATCTGTTGGAGTGACTATTATCAAAAAGACAAGAAATAACAAATGTTGGCAAGGATGTGGAGAAAAGGGAACACTCGTGCACTGTTGATGGGAATGTAAATTGATGCAGTCTCTATTAAAAGCAGTATGGAGGCTCCTCAAAAAATTAAGAATAGAACTACTATATTATACAGCAATTCCTCTTCTGGGTATTTATCCAAAGAAAACAAAAACTACTGATTTGAGGGAATTCCCTGGCAGTCCAGTGGTTAGGACTCAGTGCTCTCACTGCTGAGAGCCCTGGTTCAATCCCTAGTTAGGGAACTAAGATCTCACAAGTTGTGCAGCATGGCCAAAAAAACAAAACAAAACAAAAAACACTGATTTGAAAAAATATATACACCACCATGTTCATTGCAGAATCATATACAATAGCCAAGATACGGAAATAATCTAAGTGTCCATCAATGGATGAATGGATAAAGATGTAGTATATATACACAATAAAATACTATTCAGCCATTAAAAGAAAAGAATGAAATCTTGCCATTTGCAACAACATGGATGGGTCTTGGGGACATTATGCTAAGTGAAACAAATCAGATAGAGAAAGACAAATACTACATGATCTCACTTATATGTGGAATTTAAAAGAAAAACAAAAACAAGTTCATAGATACAGAGAACAGATTGGTGGTTGCCAGAGGTGGACATTTGGCAGGGGAGGTGAAATGGGTAAAGGAGATCAAAAGGTACAGACTTCCAGTTATAAAATAAGTCATGAGGATGCAATGTACAGCATGGTGACTATTGTTAATAATACTGTATTACATATTTGAAAGTTGCTAAAAGAGTAGATCTTAAAAGTCCTCATCACAAGAAAACAATTTTTTTGTAATTATGTATGGTGAACAGATGTTAACGACTTACTGTCATGATCATTTCACAATATCTACAAATATTGAATCATCGTATTGTACACCTGAAACTAATATAATGTTATATGTCTACTATACCTCAATAAAAAATAAATTCATTGAAGTAATAATAATCAAATGTCAGTTCACTCAATATCTCCACATGTCCATCTGCTACTGATCTCAAACTTATGAGGGCCAAAATCACTCTGAAATCACTGATTTTTGTTCCTGAACCTATTTCTTCTCCATTCTTCCCCGTCTTAGTAAATGAAATCACTATTCTCCCAGTGCTTAGCCTCAAGCATAGGAGTGATTCTTGATTGCTCTTTTTCTCTTCTATCCCACATCTATTTCATCAGTAATTCATTTGCTTTACTTTAAAAACATATCCAAAATCTGAACACTTACCACCTCTACCATTGTACCCTTGTTTAAACCCCCATGATCTCTCTTCTGGGGTCACCATAGGAGAAATCCTAACAGGTCACTCTGCTTCCACTTTTGCCTCCTTACTGTCTATTCAACATGCACTAGCCAGATGATCTTTTAAAAGTGTAGGTAAGATAACTTCTCCACCCAGCTCATTCTATTCTTTTTTTGGGCAAATAAATTGTTACCCTTTATTTCTTTATACTAGAATTTTCTTACACCTTCAACTAAATATATGGACTCTGTGAATTAGCACAGTTGATTGTCGGAGGGAACCAACGCCTAACCTAACCTCTCTTCTCCTGTTACCTTAGTCATACCCTCTATACCAAGTGCTCCATAGTACCTTCTCAAGCAAAGGACAAACAGACAGCAACAGTTTAGAAAAACATGGTTCAAACAAAGGCCTTTAATAGTAGAATTTTTGGAGAGCTACTGTCATCACTTTTAAACAGGGGCATATAGAGTAAAAAGTAAAATGTAAATGGATACTGATAAGAGTAAGGCAAAGGAAAAAAAATAATTAATTACTTAAAAAAGAGTAGGTAAAGGAGAAAAAAATTACAATTTATGTAATCCCTTATTGTATAATTTATCAAAACCAGTTGAACTAGAGATAAGGGGGGATGTTTAATTTCTTGAGCCTTTAAATTGCATTTAGATTTTTAAAAATTAATTAATTAATTTTATTTATTTATTTTTGGCTGTGTTGGGTCTTCATTGCTGCACACAGGCTTTCTCTAGTTGCGGCGAGCAGGGGCTACTCTTCGTTGTGGTGTGCAGGCTTCTCATTGCGGTGGCTTCTCTTGTTGCAGAGCATGGTGTCTAGGCACGTGGGCTTCAGTAGTCGTGGCTCATGGGATCTAGAGCACAGACTCAGTAGTTGTGGCACATGGGCTTAGTTGCTCCACGGCATGTGGGATCTTCCCGGACCAGGGTTCGAACCCATGTCCCCTGCATTGGCAGGCAGATTCTTAACCACAGTGCCACCAGGGAAGCCCTGCATTTAGATTTTAATTAGATTTAAGTTGAGACTCCCTACCCCTGCATTGCCAAGCATCCAAGTCTGCTTTACCTTGTTCTACTCTTTCTCTATAACTTATATCACCATTGAATATACTATGAAATTTATTATTTCTAAAGTTTATTATTTATTGTTTGTGTTCCTTCACTTGAATATAAGCTCTGAGGGCAAGATTTTTGCTGCTTTGTTTACTAATATATCTGAGTGCTTAGAATAGTAACTTGACACATAAGAGGCACCCAAGTAAACAAACATTAGTAAAAAGTAAATGAATAATTACTATCATGTTTTCACTAGTGGCATATGAAGTAATTTGGATTATTGTAATTTTCAGGTTTATGCTGAGTACTGAGAGAAAATTACTTCAGGAAATAATTTGTAGAATCTGCAGAACTTCTCCACTCAGTGAATGTCTTATTGAAATCGCTGGGGTTGTGCTTTTATTTTTTTTATTTTATGTTTTTATTTTTTTAACAACTTTATTGGAGTACAATTGCTTTACAATGGTGTGTTTCTGCTGTATAACAAAGTGAATCAGCTATACATATGCATATATCTCCATATCCCCTCTCTCTTATGTCTCCCTCCCACCCTCCCTATCCCACTCCTCTAGGTGGACACAAAGCACCGAGCTGATCTTCCTGGGCTATGTGGTTGCTTCCCACTAGCTATCTATTTTACATTTGGTAGTGTATATATGTACATGCCACTCTCTCACTTTGTCCCAGCTTACCCTTCCCCTTCCCCATGTCCTCAAGTCCATTCTCTACATCTGCATCTTTATTCCTGTCCTGCCCCTAGGTTCTTCAGAACAATTTTTTTTTGTTTTTTAGATTCCATATATATGTGGTAACATACATTATTTGTTTTTCTCTTTCTGACTTACTTAACTCTGTATGACAGTCTCTAGGTCCATCCACCTCACTACAAATAACTCAATTTCGTTTCTTTTTATGGCTAATATTTCATTGTATATGCCTTTATCCATTCATCTGTCGATGGACACTTAGGTTGCTTCCATGTCCTGGCTATTGTAAATAGAGCTGCAATGATCAGTGTGGTACATGACTCTTTTTGAATTATGGTTTTCTCAGGGTATATGCCCAGTAGTGGGACTGCTGGGTAGTATGGTAGTTCCATTTTTAGTTTCTTAAGGAACCTCCATAATGTTCTCCATAGAGGCTGTAGCAGTTTACATTCCCACCACAGTGCAAGAGGGTTCACTCTTCTCCACACCCTCTTTAGCATTTGTTGTTTGTAGATTTTCTGATGAAGCCCATTCTAAGTGGTGTGGGGTGATACCTCATTGTGGTTTTGATTCCTAGGTAATTTATTCTTTTTTTGCAATGGTAAATGGGAGTGTTTCCTTAATTTCTCTTTCAGATTTTTCATCATTAGTGTAGAGGAATGCAAGAGATTTCTGTGCAATAAATTTGCATCCTGCTATTTTACCACATATATTGATTAGCTCCAGTAGTTTTCTGGTAGCATCTTCAGGATTCTTTATGTATAGTATCATGTGATCTCAAACAGTGACAGTTTTACATCTTCTTTTCCAACTTGGAACTTTTTATTTCTTTTTCTTCTCTGATTGCTGTGGCTAAAACTTCCAAAACTATGTTAAATAATAGTGGTGAGAGTTGGCAACCTTGTCTTTTTCCTGATCTTAATAGAAATGTTTTCAGTTTTTCACCATTGAGAATGATGTTGGATGTGGGTTTGTCATATATGGCCTTTATTATGTTGAGGTAAGTTCCCTCCATGCCCACATTCTGGAGGGTTTTTATCATAAATGGGTGTTGAATTTTGTCAAAAGCTTTTTCTGCATCTATTGAGATGATCTTATGGTTTTATCCTTCAGTTTGTTAATATGGTGTATCACATTGATTAATTTGAATATATATAAGAATCCTTGCATTCCTGGGATAAAACCCACTTGATCATGGCGTATAATCCTTTTAATGTGTTGTTGGATTCTGTTTGCTAGTATTTTTTTGAGGATTTTTGCATCTATGTTCATTAGAGATATTGACCTGTAGTGTTCATTTTTTTGTGACATCTTTGTCTGGTTTCTTTTATCAGGGTGATTGTGGCTTTGTAAAATGAGTTTGGGAGTGTTCCTACCTCTGCTATATTTTGGAAGAGTTTGAGAAGGATAAGTGTTAGCTGTTCTCTAAATGTTTGATAGAATTCACCTGTGAAGCCATCTGGTCCTGGGCTTTTGTTTTTTGGAAGATTTTAAATCACAATTTCAATTTCAGTGGTTCTGATTGGTCTGTTTATATTATCTATTTCTTCCTGGTTCAGTCTTGGAATGTTGTATTTTTCTAAGAATTTGTCCATTTATTCCAGGTTTTCCATTTTATTGGCATATAGTTGCTTATAGTAATCTCTCATGATCCTTTGTATTTCTGCAGTGTCAGTTGTTACTTCTCCTTTTTCATTTCTAATTCTATTGATTTGAGTCTTCTCCCTTTTTTTCTTGATGAGTTTGGCTAATGGTTTATCAATTTTGTTTAGCGTCCCACAGAACCAGCTTTTAGTTTTATTGATCTTTGCTATCATTTCCTTCATTTCTTTTTCATTTATTTCTGATCTGATCTGTATGATTTCTTTCCTTCTGGTAACTTTGGGTTTTTTTTTTTTTTCATCTTTCTGTAATTGCTTTAGGTGTAAGTGAGGTTGTTTATTCGAGATGTTTCTTGTTTCTTGAGGTAGGATTTTATTGCTGTAAACGTCCCTCCTAAAACTGCTTTTGCTGCATCCCATAGGTTTTGTATCGTGCTATTTTCACTGTCATTTTTTTCTAGGTATTTTTTGATTTCCTCTTTGATTTCTTCAGTGATCTCTTGGTTATGTATTAGTGTATTGTTTAGCCTCCATTTGTTTTCTATTTTTTACAAACTTTTTCCTGTATTGATATCTAGTCTCATAGCATTGTGGTCTGAAAAGATACTTGATATAATTTCAATTTTCTTAAATTTACTGAGGCTTGATTTGCGACTCAATTTATGATCTATCTTGGAGAATGTTCCATGAGCACTTGAGAAGAAGGTGTATTCTGTTGCTTGTGGATGGAATGTCCTATAAATATCAATTAAGTCCATCTTGTTTAATGTGTCATTTGAAGCTTGTGTTTCCTTATTTATTTTCATTTTGGATGATCTTTCCACTGGTGAAAGTGAAAGTTAAAGTCCCCTCTTATTATTGTGTTACTGTTGATTTCTCCTTTTCTGGCTGATAGCATTTGCCTTATGTATTGTGCTACTCCTATGTTGGATGCATAAATATTTACAATTGTTATATCTTCTTCTTGGATTGATCCCTTGATCATTATGTAGTGTCCTTCTTTGTCTCTTGTAATTTTGTTTATTCAAAAGTCTATTTTGTCTGATATGAGAATTGTTACTCCAGCTTTCTTTTTATTTCCATTTGCATGGAATATCTCTTTCCATCCCTCAATTTCAGTCTATATGTGTCCCTAGGCCTTAAGTGGTGTCTTGTAGACAGCATATATATGGGTCTTGTTTTTTTTAATCCATTAAGCCAGTCTATGTCTTTTGGTAGGAGCATTTAATTCCATTTACATTTAAGGTAGTTTTTGATATGTATGTTCCTATTACCGTTTTCTTAATTGTTTTGGGTTTGTTATTGTAGGTCCTTTCCTTGTCTTGTGTTTCCTGCCTAGAGAATTTCCTTTAGCATTTGTTTTAAAGCTGGTTTGGTGGTGCTGAATTCTCTTAGCTTTTGCCTGTCTCTAAAGCTTTTAATTTCTCCATCGTATCTGAATGAGATCCTTGCTGGGTAGACTAATCTTGTTTGTAGGCTTTTCCCATTCATCACTTTAAATATGTCCTGCCCCTCCCTTGTGGCTTACAGAGTTTCTGCTGAAAGTTCAGCTGTTAACCTTATGGGGATTCCCTTGTATGTTATTTGTTGTTTTTCCCTTGCTGCTTTTAATATGTTTTCTTTATATTTAATTTTTGATAGTTTGATTAATATGTGTCTTGGCGTGTTTCTCATTGGATTTATCCTGTATGGGACTCTCTGTGCTTCCAGGACTTGATTGCCTATTTTCTTTCCCATGTTAGGGAAGTTTTCAACTATAATCTCTTCAAATATTTTCTCAGTATCTTTCTTTTTTCTCTTCTTCTTCTGGGACCCTTATAATTTGAATTTTGCTACATTTAATGTTGCCTCAGAGTTCTCTGAGATTGTCCTCAATTCTTTTCATTCTTTTTTCTTTATTCTGCTCTGCGGTAGTTATTTCCACTATTTTATCTTCCAGGTGATTTATCCGTTCTTCTGCCTCAGTCATTCTGCTACTGATCCCTTCTAGGGATTTTTAATTTCATTTATTGCATTGCTCATCATTGTTTGTTTGCTCTTTCGTTCTTCTAGGTCCTTTTTAAACGTTTCTTGTATTGTCTCCATTCTATTTCAAAGATTTTGAATCTTCTTTACTATCATTACTCTGAATTCTTTTTCAAGTAGACTGCCTATTTCCTCTTCTTTTGTTTGTTTTGGTGGGTTTTTACCTTGCTCCTTCATCTGCTGTGTGTTTCTCTGTCTTCTCATTTTGCTTAACTTACTGCTTTTGGGGTCTCCTTTCCACAGGCTACAGGTTTGTAGTTCCCATTTTTTTTGGTGTCTGCTCCCAGTGGGTAAATTTGGTTCAATGGGTTGTGTAGGCTTCCTGGTAGAGGGGTCTGGTGCCTGTGTTCTGGTGGATGAGCCTGGATTTGTCTTTCTAAGAGGCAGAACCACATCTGGTGGTGTGTTTTGGGGTGTGTGTGACCTTAGTATGATTTTAGGCAGCCTCTCTGCTAAGGGGTTGGGTTGTGTTCCTGTCTTACCAGTTGTTTGGCATAGGGTGTCCAGCACTGTAGGTTGCTGGTCATTGAGTGGAGCTGGGTCTTAGCATTGAGATGGAGATCTCCAGGAATGCTTTCACTGTGTGATATTACATGGGGCCAGGAGGTCTCTGGTGCATCAACGTCCTGAACTCGGGTCTGCCACCTTAGAGACTCAAGCCAGACAGCCGGCTGGAGCACAAAGACCCTGTCAGTGACACAGCTCAAAAGAAAATGTAGAAAATAAAAAGAAAGAAAGAAAGAAAAAATAGGTGAAATAAATTTATTAAAAATCTATTAAAAATAAAAAAGTAATAAACGAAAGAAAGAGAGAGCAACCAAACCAAAAAACAAATCCAACAATGATAACAAGTGCTAAACGTATACTAAGAAAAAAAAATTTAAAAGGACAGGCAGAACCCTAGGACAAATGGCAAAAGCAAAGCTACACAGACAAAATCACACAAAGAAGCATACACATACACACTCAGAAAAAGAGAAAAAGAGAAAATATATATAAAATGAAGAGAGCACCAAAGCAATAAACAAATCTACCAATGATAATAAGCTCTAAGATAAACATAAAACCAGAAACAAATTAGATGCAGAAAGCAAAACACAAGTCTACAGATGTTCCCACAGTCCACAGCCTCAATTTTGGAATGATTTGTTGTCTCTTCAGGTATTTCTGAGATGCAGGATACATCAAATTGATTGTGCAGATTTAATCCCCTGCTCCTGAGCCTGCTGGGAGAGATTTCCCTTTCTCTTTTTTTGTTCGCATGGCTCCTGGGGTTCAGCTTTGGATTTAGCCCTGCCTCTGCATGTAGGTCACATGAGGGCGTCTGTTCCCTGCCCAGATGGAATAGGATTAAAGTAACAGATGATTAGGGGGCTCTGGCTCACTCAGGCCGGGGGTGGGAGGGGTACAGAATGCGTGGTGAGCCTGCAGTGGCAGAGGCTGGCGTGATGTTGCACCAGCCTGAGGCATGGTGTGTGTTCTTCCAGGGAAGTCGTCCCTGGATCATGGGACCCTGGCAGTGGCAGGCTGCACAGGTTCCCAGGAGGAGAGGTGTGGATAGTGACCTGTGCTTTCACACAGGCTTCTTGGTGGCTGCAGCAGCATCCTTAGCATCTCATGCCCATCTCTGGTGTCCGCGTTGATAGCCGTGGCTCGAGCCCATCTCTGGATCTCGTTTAGGTGGTGCTCTGAATCCCCTCTCTTTGTGCATCCTGAAACAATGGTCTCTTGACTCTTAGGTTGGTCCAGACTTTCCCCTGGATTCCCTCTCAGCTAGCTGTGTTTCACCAACCCCCTTCAGACTGTGTTCACGCAGCCATCCTTAGTCCTCTCCCTGGGATCTGAACTCCAAAACCTGAGCCTCAGCTCCCAGCCCCCACCTGCCCCAGCAGGTGAGCAGACAAGCCTCTTGGGCTAGTGAGTGCTGGTTGGCCCCAATCCTCTGTGCGGGAATCTCTCCACTTTCCCATCTGCACCCCTGTTGCTGTGCTCTCCTCTGTGGCTCCAATGTTTCCCCCCTGCCCACCTCCCTTCTCCGCCAGTAAAGGGGCTTCCTAGTGTGTGGAAACTTTCCTCCTTCACAGCTCCCTACCAGTGGTGCAGGTCCCATCCCCATTCTTTTGTCTCTGTTTTTCCTTTTTCCTTTTGCCCTACCCAGGTAGGCAGGGAGTTTCTTGCCTTATGGGAAGTCTGAGGTCTTCTGCCAGCATTCAGTAAGTGTTTTGTAGTAGTTGTTCCACATGTAGATGTAGTTTTGATGTATCTGTGGGGAGGAAGGTGATCTCCACGTCTTACTCCTCTGCCATCTTGAAGGCACACCTTGTGCTTTTTAATATTGTGTTGGTGATGCACTTGGGGTTTCTTTCTTTTTTCCTTTCTTTTTTAATTCTAATAGCTTATCAACACACATAGAATGAAAACAAAATTTATCTTGCTGTGGCAAAAACTCTTAATGGCCACTAAATATTCATTTGCTTTCCCACATTTTCCAGAGTCCTGGCATTTGAGCCAGACCATATGACTAGTTCTTGCTAATGAACTGTGAGGAGAAGTGATGTGTATTGCCTGTGGACTGGGGCAGGTTAAAGTTCCTGTGTGACTCTCACTACTTTCTTCTTGTAATGTAGCAACCAAGGAGCTCAGGTAGAAATGGCTGAGCCACAAGATGGAAGTAGCCTGCAACAAAGGAATTTTTTCAGGGAGCTTCCCAGAAGAGAAATTGAACCTGCAGTAGACTTAGAGTGAGTGATGAATAAACTTCTGTGTATTAAGCCATTGAATTTGAGGGTTTGCTTGTTACTGCAGCATATCACACCCTACCTTGACTAATATGTGTGGTACATATGCTCTTCTTCTCTAACCTCATTAGTCTTTCTCCCCCTGAATCACTGCAATCTAGCTACACCCAGATTTTATTGACAAACATTTCCTGCCTCAGGACCTTTTATTCTAGCTGTCCGTTCTACCTAGAAAGTCCCTGCCCAAGATAAATCACATGGCAGATTCCATCACATTATTCTGGTCTTTGTTCAAATGTCACCTCCTCAGAAAAGCCTTCTCTGATCTCCCTATTTAAAACAATCTGCGGAGAGAGAGAGAAGATGGCGGAAGAGTAAGACGCGGAGATCACATTCCTTCCCACAGATACAGTAGAAATACACCTACACGTGGAACTGCTCCTACAGAACACCCACTGAACGCTGGCAGAAAACGTCCGACCTCCAAAAAGGCAAGAAACTCCCCCCGTACTTGGGTAGGGCAAAAGAAAAAAGAAATAACAGAGACAAAAGAATAGGGACGGCACCTGCACCAGTGGGAGGGAGCCGTGAAGGAGGAAAGGTTTCCAGGCACTAGGAGCCCCTTCGCGGGCGGAGACTGCGGGGGGCGGAGGGGGGAAGCTTCAGAGCCACGGAGGAGAGCGCAGCCACAGAGGTGCGGAGGGCAAAGCGGAGAGGTTCCCGCACAGAGGCTCGGCGCCGAGCAGCACTCACCAGCCCGAGAGGCTTGTCTGCTTAGCCGCCGGGGCGGGCGGGGCTGGGAGCTGAGGCTCGGGCTTTGGTCGGATCGCAGGGAGAGGACTGGGGCTGGCAGCGTGAACACAGCCTGAAGGGGTTAGCGCACCACAGCTAGCCGGGAGGGAGTCCGGGAAAAAGTCTGCAGCTGCCGAAGAGGCAAGAGACTTTTTCTTGCCTCTTTGTTTCGCGGCGGGCAAGGAGAGGGGATTCAGAGCGCCGCCTAAACGAACTCCAGAGAAGGGCGCGAGCTGCGGCTATCAGCGCGGATCCCACAGCAACAGGGGCGCAGAGGGAAAATCGGAGAGACTCCCGCACAGAGGCTCGGCGCCGAGCGGCGCTCACCAGCCCGAGAGGCTTGTCTGCTCCCCCGCCGGGGCGGGCGGGGCTGGGAGCTGAGGCTCGGGCTGCGGTCGGATCGCAGGGAGAGGACTGGGGCTGGCGGCGTGAACACAGCCTGAAGGGGTTGGCGCACCACAGCTAGCCGGGAGGGAGACCGGGAAAAGGTCTGCAGCTGCCGAAGAGGCAAGAGACTTTTTCTTGCCTCTTTGTTTCGCTGCGCGCAAGGTGAGGGGATTCAGAGCGCCGCCTAAACGAACTCCAGAGAAGGGCGCAAGCCACGGCGATCAGCGCGGACCCCAGAGACGGGCGTGAGACGCTGGGGCTGCTGCTGCCGCCTCCAAAAAGCCTGTGTGTGAGCACAGGTCACTCTCCACACCTCCCCTCCCGGGAGCCTGTGCAGCCCGCCACTGCCAGGGTCCCGGCATCCGGGGACAACATCCCCAGGAGAACGCACTGCGCGCCTCGAGCTGGGGCAACGTCACGCCGGCCTCGGCCGCCGCAGGCTCGCCCCGCCTCCTCCGTACCGCTCCCTCCCCGCGGCCTGGGTGAGCCAGAGCCCCCGAAGCAGCTGCTCCTTTAACCCCGTCCTGTCTGGGCGGGGAACAGACGCCCTCAGGCGACCTACACGCAGAGGCGGGTCCAAATCCAAAGCTGAACCCCAGGAGCTGTGCGAACAGGGAAGAGAAGGGGAAATCTCTCCCAGCAGCCTCAGAAGCAGCGGATTAAAGCTCCACAAACAACTGGATGTGCCTGCATCTGCTGAATACCTGAATAGACAACGAATCATCCCGAATTCAGGAGGGGGACTTTGGGAGCAGGAGATATTAATTTTTCCCCTTTTCCTTTTTTTTGTGAGTGTATATGTATATGCTTCTGGGTGAGATTTTGTCTGTATAGCTTTGCTTTACAATAGCTTTATTTTACTTCACTATATTATAGCCTCTTTCTTTCTTTCTTTCTATTTTTTCTCCCTTTTACTCTGAGCCGTGTGGACGAAAGGCTCTTGGTGCTCCAGCCAGGCATCAGGGCCGTGCCTCTGAGGTGGGAGAGCCAACTTCAGAACACTGGTCCACAAGAGACCTCCCAGCTCCACGTAATACCAAACGGCAAAAATCTCCCAGAGATCTCCATCTCAACATCAAGACCCAGCTTCACTCAACGACCAGCAAGCTACAGTGCTGGACATCCTATGCCAAACAAGTAGCTAGACAGGAACACCACCCCATCCATTGGCAGAGAGGCTGCCTAAAATCATAATAAGGCCACAGACACCACAAAATACACCACCAGACGTGGACGTGCCCACCAGAAAGACAAGATCTAGCCTCATCCACCAGAACTCAGGCACTAGTTCCCTCCACCAGGAAGCCTACACAACCCACTGAACCAACCTTAGCCGCTGGGGACAGATACCAAAAACAACGGGAACTACGAACCTGCAGCCTGTGAAAAGGAGACCCCAAACACAGTAAGATAGGCAAAATGAGACGACAGAAAAACACACAGCAAATGAAGGAGCAGGCTCAAAACACACTGGACTTAACAAATGAAGAGGAAATAGGTAGTCTACCTGAAAAAGAATTCAGAAAAATGATAGTAAGGATGATCCAAAATCTGGGAAATAGAATAGACAAAATGCAAGAAACATTTAACAAGGATGTAGAAGAACTAAAGAGGAACCAAGCAATGATGAAAAACACAATAAATGAAATTAAAAATACTCTAGATGGGATCAATAGTAGAATAACTGAGGCAGAAGAAAGGATAAGTGACCTGGAAGATAAAATGGTGGAAATAACTACTACAGAGCAGGATAAAGAAAAAAGAATGAAAAGAACTGAGGACAGTCTCAGGGACCTCTGGGACAACATTAAACGTGCCAACATTCGAATTATAGGGGTACCAGAAGAAGAAGAGAAAAAGAAAGGGACTGAGAAAATTTTTGAAGAGATTATAGTTGAAAACTTCCCTAATATGGGAAAGGAAATAGTTAATCAAGTCCTGGAAGCACAGAGAGTCCCATACAGGATAAACCCAAGGAGGAACACGCCAAGACACATATTAATCAAACTGTCAAAAATTAAATATAAGGAAAACATATTAAAGGCAGCAAGGGAAAAAAAACAAATAACACACAAGGGAATCCCCATAAGGTTAACATCTGATCTCTCAGCAGAAACTCTGCAAGCCAGAAGGGAGTGGCAGGATATACTTAAAGTCATGAAGGAGAAAAACCTACAACCAAGATTACTCTACCCAGCAAGGATCTCATTCAGATTCGATGGAGAAATTAAAACCTTTACAGACAAGCAAAAGCTGAGAGAGTTCAGCACCACCAAACCAGCTTTACAACAAATGCTAAAGGAAATTCTCTAGGCAAGAAACACAAGAGAAGGAAAACACCTACAATAACAAACCCAATACATTTAAGAAAATGGGAATAGGAACATACATATCGATAATTACCTTGAATGTAAATGGATTAAATGCTCCCACCAAAAGACACAGGCTGGCTGAATGGATACAAAAACAAGACCCATACATATGCTGTCTACAAGAGACCCACTTCAGACCTAGGGACACATACAGACTGAAAGTGAGGGGACGGAAAAAGATATTCCATGCAAATGGAAATCAAAAGAAAGCTGGAGTAGCAATTCTCATATCAGACAAAATAGACTTTAAAATAAAGACTATTACAAGAGACAAAGAAGGACACTATATAATGATCAAGGGATCGATCCAAGAGGAAGGTATAACAATTGTAAATATTTACGCACCCAACATAGGAGCACCTCAATACATAAGGCAAATACTAACAGCCATGAAAGGGGAAATTGACAGCAACACAATCATAGTAGGGGACTTTAACACCCCACTTTCACCAATGGACAGATCATCCAAAATGAAAATAAATAAGGAAACACAAGCTTTAAATGATACATTAAACAATATGGACTTAATTGATATTTATAGGACATTCCACCCAAAAACAACAGAATACACATTTTTCTCAAGTGCTCATGGAACATTCTCCAGGATAGATCATATCTTGGGTCACAAATCAAGCCTTGGTAAATTTAAGAAAATTGAAATCGTATCAAGTATCTTTTCCGACCACAATGCTATGAGACTAGATACCAATTACAGGAAAAGATCTGTAAAAAATACAAACACATGGAGGCTACACAATACATTACTTAATAACGAAGTGATTACTGAAGAAATCAAAGGGGAAATCAAAAAATACCTAGAAACAAATGACAATGGAGACACGTCGACCCAAAACCTATGGGACACAGCAAAAGCAGTGCTAAGAGGGAAGTTTATAGCAATACAAGCCTACCTCAAGAAACAGGAAACATCTCGAATAAACAACCTAACCTTGCACCTAAAGCAATTAGAGAAAGAAGAACAAAAAAACCCCAAAGCCAGCAGAAGGAAAGAAATTATAAAGATCAGGTCAGAAATAAATGAAAAAGAAATGAAGGAAACAATAGCAAATATCAATGAAACTAAAAGCTGGTTCTTTGAGAAGATAAACAAAATTGATAAACCATTAGCCAGACTCATCAAGAGAAAAAGGGAGAAGACTCAGATCAATAGAATTAGAAATGAAAAAGGAGAAGTAACCACTGACACTGCAGAAATACAAAAGATCATGAGAGATTACTACAAGCAACTATATGCCAATAAAATGGACAACCTGGAAGAAATGGACAGATTCTTAGAAATGCACAAACTGCCGAGACTGAACCAGGAAGAAATAGAAAATATGAACAGACCAATCACAAGCACTGAAATTGAAACTGTGATTAAAAATCTTCCAACAAACAAAAGCCCAGGACCAGATGGCTTCACACGCGAATTCTATCAAACATTTAGAGAAGAGCTAACACCTATCCTTCTCAAACTCTTCCAAAATATTGCAGAGGGAGGAACACTCCCAAACTCATTCTACGAGGCCACCATCACCCTGATACCAAAACCAGACAAAGATGTCACAAAGAAAGAAAACTACAGGCCAATATCACTGATGAACATAGATGCAAAAATCCTCAACAAAATACTAGCAAACAGAATCCAACAGCACATTAAAAGGATCATACACCATGATCAAGTGGGGTTTATCCCAGGAATGCAAGGATTCTTCAATATACGCAAATCAATCAATGTGATACACCATATTAACAAATTGAAGGAGAAAAACCATATGATCATCTCAATAGATGCAGAGAAAGCTTTTGACAAAATTCAACACCCATTTATGATAAAAGCCCTGCAGAAAGTAGGCATAGAGGGAACTTTCCTCAACATAATAAAGGCCATATATGACAAACCCACAGCCAACATTGTCCTCAATGGTGAAAAACTGAAACCATTTCCACTAAGATCAGGAACAAGACAAGGTTGCCCACTCTCACCACTATTATTCAACATAGTTCTGGAAGTCCTAGCCACAGCAATCAGAGAAGACAAAGAAATAAAAGGAATCCAAATCGGAAAAGAAGAAGTAAAGCTGTCACTATTTGCAGATGACATGATACTATACATAGAGAATCCTAAAGATGCTACCAGAAAACTCCTAGAGCTAATCAATGAATTTGGTAAAGTAGCAGGATACAAAATTAATGCACAGAAATCTCTTGCATTTCTATACACTAATGACGAAAAATCTGAAAGTGAAATTAAGAAAACACTCCCATTTACCATTGCAACAAAAAGAATAAAATATCTAGGAATAAACCTACCTAAGGAGACAAAAGACCTGTATACAGAAAATTATAAGACACTGATGAAAGAAATTAAAGATGATACAAATAGATGGAGAGATATACCATGTTCCTGGATTGGAAGAATCAACATTGTGAAAATGTCTCTACTACCCAAAGCAATCTACAGATTCAATGCAATCCCTATCAAACTACCACTGGCATTTTCACAGAACTAGAACAAAAAATTTCACAATTTGTATGGAAACACAAAAGACCCCGAATAGCCAAAGCAATCTTGAGAACGAAAAATGGAGCTGGGGGAATCAGGCTCCCTGACTTCAGACTATATTACAAAGCTTCAGTAATCAAGACAGTTTGGTATTGGCACAAAAACAGAAATATAGATCAATGGAACAGGATAGAAAGCCCAGAGATAAACCCACACACATATGGTCAACTTATCTTTGATAAAGGAGGCAAGCATATACAGTGGAGAAAAGACAGCCTCTTCAATAAGTGGTGCTGGGAAAATTGGACAGGAACATGTAAAAGTATGAAATTAGAACACTCCCTGACACCATGCACAAAAATAAACTCAAAATGGATTAAAGACCTAAGTGTAAGGGCAGACACTATCAAACTCTTAGAGGAAAACATAGGCAGAACACTCTATGACATACATCACAGCAAGATTCTTTTTGACCCAGCTCCCAGAGAAATGGAAATAAGAACACAAATAAACAAATGGGACCTAATGAAACTGAAAAGCTTTTGCACAGCAAAGGAAACCATAAACAAGACCAAAAGACAACCCTCAGAATGGGAGAAAATATTTGCAAATGAAGCAACTGACAAAGGATTAATCTCCAAGATTTACAAGCAGCTCATGCAGCTCAATAACAAAAAAACGAACAACCCAATCCAAAAATGGGCAGAAGATCTAAATAGACATTTCTCCAAAGAAGATATACAGATGGCCTACAGACACATGAAAGAATGCTCAACATCATTAATCATTAGAGAAATGCAAATCAAAACTACAATGAGATATCATCTCACACCGGTCAGAATGGCCATCATCAAAAAATCTAGAAACAATAAATGCTGGAGAGGGTGTGGAGGAAAGGGAACACTCTTGCACTGTTGGTGGGAATGTAAATTGATACAGCCACTATGGAGAACAGTATGGAGGTTCCTTAAAAAACTACAAATAGAACTACCATACGACCCAGCAATCCCACTACTGGGCATATACCCTGAGAAAACCATAGGTCAAAAAGAGTCATGTACCAAAATGTTCATGGCAGCTCTATTTACAATAGCCAGGACATGGAAGCAACCTAAATGTCCATCGACAGATGAATGGATAAAGAAGATGTGGCACATATATACAATGGAATATTACTCAGCCATAAAAAGAAATGAAATGGAGGTATTTGTAATGAGGTGGATGGAGTTAGAGTCTGTCATACAGAGTGAAGTAAGTCAGAAAGAGAAAAACAAATACAGTATGCTAACACATATATATGGAATCTAAGGGAAAAAAAAAAAAAGGCCATGAAGAACCTAGTGGCAAGACGGGAATAAAGACACAGACCTACTAGAGAATGGACTTGAGGATATGGGGAGGGGGTGGGGTGAGATGTGACAGGGTAAGAGAGTGTCATGGACATATATACACTACCAAATGTAAAATAGATAGCTAGTGGGAAGCAGCCGCATAGCACAGGGAGATCAGCTCGGTGCTTTGTGACCACCTAGAGGGGTGGGATGGGGAGGGTGGGAGGGAGGGAGATGCAAGAGGGAAGAGAAATGGGAACATATTGTATATGTATAACAGATTCACTTTGTTATAAAGCAGATGCTAACACACTATTGTAAGGCAATTATACTTCAATAAAGATGTTTGAAAAATAAAAAAAAAAAAAAACAATCTGCTTCTATTACCTACTGAATGGAAGAAAATATTTGCAAATGATATGACCAATAAGGGGTTAATATCCAAACTATATAAACAGCTCATACAATTCAATATATATATATATATATATATATATATATATATATATATACCCAATTAAAAAATGGGCAGAAGACTTGAATAGACATTTTTCCAAAGAAGACATACAGATGGCCAATAGGCACATGAAACTCAACATCTCTAATCATCAGAGAAATACAAATCAAAACCACAATGAGATGTCACCTCACTCGTGTCAGAATGGCTCTCATCAAGAAGACAACACATAACAAATGTTGGCGAGGATGTGAAGAAAAGGGAACCCTTGTACACTCTTGGTGGGAATGTAAATTGGTGCAGACACTATGGAAAACAGTATGGGGGTTCCTCAACAAACTAAAAATAGAGCTACCATATGATCTAACAATTCCATTCCTGGGTATATATATGAAGAAAATAAAAACACTAATTTGAAAAGATACATGCACCCCAATGTTCATAGCAGCACTGTTTACAATAGCCAAAATATGGAAGCAATGTAAGTATCCATTAACAGATGAATGGATAAAGAATATGTGGTATATATATACAATGGGATGTTAAAAGAATGAAAACTTGCCATTTGCAACAACATGGATGGACCTGGTGTGTACTATGTTTAGTGCAATAAGTCAGGCAAAGAAAGACCAGTACTGTATGCTATTTGTGGAATTTAAGAAATGAGGCAAATGAATGAATATAACAAAACAGAAACAGACTTAATGATATAGAGAACAAGCTAGTGGTTACCAATGGGGAGAGGGAAGGCAGGGGTGGGGCAAGATAGAAATAGGGGATTAAGAGGTACAAACAACTTTGTATAAAATGAATAAGCTACAAGGATATCTTATACAGCAAGGGAATATAGTATTTTATAATAACTTTACAGGGAGTATATTATAAAAACAGAGAATCACTATGTTGTACATCTGAAATTAATGTAATATTATAAATCAACTACTATTCAATAGAACAAAACAAAACAAATACTGATTTATAGTTAGATAAAATTGTGAGGTCATTTTGAAATACTTCTCTCCCAAATTCCTTTTAAAACCACCTAGGAAATAATTTTTTTAAATAAAAATATAGAAATATAACCTGAGCAAGTTCAATAAGGGAAAAATAATTTTAAAAAATGAATAAAAGCAAACATACGTTAACCTGTTTGTTCTTAACTGCCTGAATAATTAATTTATTATTCCTCATATAATGTTAAACATAGATTATTAAAAATAGGGACTTCCCTGGTGGTCCAGTGATTAAGGTTCCATGCTTCCACTGCAGGGGCCATGGGTTCAAAGCTTGGTTGGGGGTCTAAGATCCTGCATGCTGTGGTGTGGCAAAAAAAAAAAAAATTAAAGATAAATGAGGGTGTATTCAACGTAATCCCTCTGGTCATGTCACTCACTCACTTGCTCTCCTGAGTATGAAATAAAGAGTGGACTCATAGTGAAAATTTCTGATAACTTTCAGCCTATCTTTTCTACCCCACAGCCTGCAATGAACCTCTATTACTGAGGCTCCACTAATACTTAGGATGGTAATAAATTACCATAGTGCTTACAAGTTGTGATTTTATATGTCTTGCATTTCCTTTTAATTTTATCCATGAATAAATTTTTAATGTGAAAAATGGCAAGTATAAATGAAAAGTAATGATTCTTCCAATGTATCATACTTCCTCCTGCCCAGGGTTTTCACAAATGCAGTTAACTTGTCTGCAACTCTTTCTTCTCCATCCATCCTCACTCTTAGTTAAGATTATGTTTGGTCGTAAATAACAGAAAATCTGTTTATCAAGGGCTTAAAGAAATAGAGAGTTCTTTGTTTTTCATAACAAGAAGATCAAAACAAGGTAGTGTGAGGCTAATACGTGTGCCAATGATGCACTTAGGGTTGCAGGCTCTTTCACTCTGATCCACAATCCTTAGTGGGTAGAGGGTGTTCTCATAGATAAAATGTCCCGCTGTCTTCCAGGTCTCTTGCCTTTGTTCTAAAGAGGAAAAAGGGGAAAAGGCAAAGCATAAAAAAGTATTTCCCCTTGTAGATATTGTCTTTTTATTCAGGAAGAGAAACTGGTTGTAGAGACTTCCTCCTGTACCCCACTGGCCAAAACTTTGTCATAGGGCCAACTTTCCCTTCAAGGAAGACTGAGACATTGACAGTGTCTCTAGTAGAAGACGGCTAAAAGAAGGGGGCTTAAATGGCTTTTATGTAACCCGTCCACAGCGTCTGCCACACTGTTCACTCTCATTTCTACGCAGACTTTAGATCTCAGCCTAAAACCATTCAGACAAAGTGAATTTTTTACATATTCTCAAAACATTAATATTCTTTAATAGCTCTTAAGACAGTTTGTAATTATATATTAATTTGAATAATCTTTGGATTAATGTTTTATTAATATCTGTTTGAGGGCAAAAACCAGGCTTGATTCTTGCTGACTATTGTATTACTGGAGCCAAGGTATGTATGGTATTGACTCCCTATAAATACTTAGATCCACATCTACACAGCACGAGGGCGTTTGGTGTTAGTAGAACATACAATTATCACTTTAAAAGCAAAGTGATGATGAAAATAAAATATGCCAAACTCAGTTTGTATTAATAATATGTTAGAAACAAATAACCTGTATGTATAATGATTTTTTAAGCCATAAAATGTTTATTCATATTTCTTCTTCAATAGTATCTACTTGCTTGCCCTATTCATTTTTTTTTTTTAAATTTGTTTTTTGTTTTATTTATTTATTTATTTATTTATGGCTGTGTTGGGTCTTCGTTTCTGTGCGAGGGCTTTCTCTAGTTGCGGCAAGCAGGGGCCACTCTTCATCGCGGTGCGCAGGCCTCTCACTATCGCGGCCTCTCTTGTTGCGGAGCACAGGCTCCAGACGCGCGGGCTCAGTAGTTGTGGCTCACGGGCCTAGTCGCTCCGCGGCATGTGGGATCTTCCCAGACCAGGGCTCGAACCCGTGTGCCCTGCATTGGCAGGCAGACTCTCAACCACTGCGCCACCAGGGAAGCCCGCCCTATTCATTTTTAAAAAATATTTTTATGTTACATTGGAGTATAGTTGATTAACAATGTTGTGTCAGATTCCAGTGTACAGCAAAGTGATTCAGTTATACATATACCTGTATCTATTCTTTTTCAAATTCTTTTCCCATTTAGGTTATTACAGAACATTGAGCAGAGTTCCTTGTGCTTTACAGTAGCTCCTCGTTGTTTATCTATTTTAAATATTGCAGTGTGTTCATGTCAATCCCAAACTCGCAATCTATCCCTCCTCTCCACCTTTCCCCCTGATAACCATAAGTTCATTCAATAAGTCTGAGTCTGGTTTTTGTTTTGTTTGTGTGTGTGTGTGGCTGTGCCATGCAGCATCTTAATTCTCCAGCCAGGGATCGAACCTGTGCCCCCGGCAGTGGAAGCATGGAGTTTTAACCACTGGACTACCAGGGAAGTCCCACTGTTTTGTAAATAAGTTTATTTGTATCATTTTTTCTAAGATTCTGCATATAAGCAATATCATATAATATGTCTTTCTCTGACTTACTTCACTTAGTATGATAATCTCCAGGTCCATCCATGTTGCTGCATATGACATTATTTCATTCTTTTTAATGGCTGAGTAATATTCAATTGTATTTTTGTACCACATCTTCTTTATCCATTCATCTGTTGATGGACATTTAGGTTGCTTCCATGTCCTGGCTATTGTAAACAGTGCTGCAATGAACATTGGGGTGTATGTATCCTTCTGAACCAGGTTTTTCTCTGGATATATGCCCAGGAGTGGGTTTGCTGGATCATATGATAGCTCTATTTTTAGTTCCTTAAGGAACCTCCATACTGTTCTCGATAGTGGCTGTACCAATTTACATTCCCATCAACAGTTTAGGAGGGTTCGCTTTTCTCCACACCCTCTCCAGTATTTACTGTTTGTAGATTTTATGATGATGGCCATTCTGACTGGTGTGAGGTGATATCTCATTGTAGTTTGATTTGAATTTCTCTAATAATTAGCGATGTTGATCATCTTTTCAGGTGCCTCTTGGCTATCTGTATGTCTTCTTTCGAGAAATGTCTATTTAGGTCTTCAGCCCATTTCTTGATTGGGTTGTTTGTTTTTTTGATATTGAGTCACATGAGCTGTTTGTAAACTTTGGAGACTAATCCCTTGTCAGTTGCATCATTTACAGATATTTTCTCCCATTCTGTGGTTGTCTTTTTGTTCTGTTCATGGTTTCCTTTGCTGTGCAAAAGGTTTTGAGTTTAATTAGGTCCCATTTGTTTATTTTTGATCTGTCTAGGAGACAGATCAAAAAATATATTGCTGTGATTTATGTCAAAGTATGTTCTGCCTAAGTTTTCCTCTAAGAGTTTTATAGTAACCAGTCTTACATTTAGGCTTTAATCCATTTTGAGTTTATTTTTGTATATGGTGTTAAAGAATGTTCTAAGTTAATTTTTTTTACATGTAGATGTCCAGTTTTCCCAGCATCATTTATTGAAGAGACTGTCTTTCTTCCATTGTATAGTCTTGCCTCCTTTGTCAGAGATTAATTGACCATAGGTGCGTGGGTTTATTTCTGAGCTTTCTATCCTATCCCATTGATCTATATTTCTGGTTTTGTGCCAGTACCATACTGTTCTGATGACTGTAGTTTTGTAGTATAGTTTGAAGCCAGGGAGTCTGATTCTCTAGCTCCGTTTTTCTTTCTCAAAATTGGTTTCATTATTTGCAGTCTTTTGTGTCTCCATACAAATTTTAAGATTTTTTTTCTAGTTCTGTGAAAAATGTCATTGGTAATTTGACAGAGATTGCATTGACTCTGTAGATTGCCTTGGGTAGTATAGTCATTTTGACAATATTGATTCTTTTAATCCAGAACATGGTATATCTTTCCATCTGCTTGTGTCACCTTTGATTTCTTTTATCAGCGTCTTATAGTTTTTGGGGTACAGGTCTTTTGTCCCCTTAAGTAGGTTTATTCCTATGCATTTTAATTTTTTTGGTGTGATGGTAAATAGGATTGCTTCTTGAATTTCTCTCTCTGATCTTTCATTGTTTGTGTATTGAAATGCAGTAGATTTTTGTGTATTAATTTTGTATCCTGCCACTTTACCTAAATTCATTGATGAGCTCTAGTAGTTTTCTGGTGGCATCTTCAGGATTTTCTATGTATAGAATCATGTCATCTGCCAACAGTGACAGTTTTACTTCTTTTCCAATTTGGATTCCTTTTATTTCTTTTTCTTCTCTGATTGTCATGGCTAGGACTTCTGAAACTATGTTGAATAAAAGTGGTGAGAGTGGATATCCTTGTTTTGTTCCTGATCTTAGAGGAAATGTTTTCAGCTTTTCACCATTGAGTATGATGTTAGCTGTCGCTTTGTCATATATGGCCTTTATTATGTTGAGGTATGATCCCTCTGCCCAAATTCTGGAGAGTTTTTATCATAAATGGGTATGGAAATTTGTCAAAATATTTTCCTGCATCTATTGAGGTGATCATATGGTTTTTATTTGTCAATTTGTTATGTGGTGTATCATACTGATTGATTTGTGGATATTGAAATATCCTTGCATTACTGGGATAAATCCTACTTGATCATGGTATATGATCCTTTAATGTATTATTGGATTTGGATTGCTAGTATTTTGTTGAAGACTTTTGCATCTATGTTCATCAGTGATACTGCCTTGCCTTATTCATATTGTTCTGGGAAGAGAGAGTCTGAAAAATGTAAAACTCCATGTTTTAAAGGTAAAGTTTAATTTTAAAAATTGCAATGCTTATTTTGCTCTCTAAACTGAGGTCCTTATATAAGCAGTTTTATTAACCACAGGCTTTTTAAACGTCTTACAAAATGTACTCCCAAGTTGATAAAGTATGTGCTGCTATATTTTGCTTATTTGTTTCATTTTCCCCAAATCTGTCTGCCCATGAGGTGTTGTCTCTCTTGGGACATTGCATATTGTGGCAGGAAAAAAAAAAGATGGTGCATCAAGGCTCAGGCTCTCCCTCTAATTAAGGACTTCAATTCACTGAAAACTACTGCTGGCATCCTTCCTGCTCTGCCTGGGGCTGGCTTTTGCACTGACCATTCTCACAAGAGTGTGTGGCTTGGGTTCTTTCCATGTGTTTATATCATTTTCTGGTGAGGCTTTTAAACTGAGAGGGTGATATCTGCAAACTACTGTGTCGATTTCACTCCCACTGGTTTTCTGAATCAACAACCTATTGTGTTCTTTCTTTTTTTTTTTTTTTTTTTTTTGCTTAATCTGGAGGGCCTGGGAAATGCCCTGTACTACTGTGTGATGACTAACAGAGAAAAGGTGGGAAGCAATATAAGCTTCTTGCCAAAGTTCGTTTATTTCCAGCCAGCAGAATAAATTTTAGAAAATAACTATTTCACTTATAGCCCTGAAACAAAAACTTTAAAAGACAACATCAAAAAAAGTGAAATGGCAATTGGTCTTTACAGCAAAGACACAAAGATTTAAATAAAACATTAGCAAGCAAATTTAGAGCCAAGCATAAGACCAACTACTGTTTATTCTAGGAGCTCTAGAATAGTTTAAAACTAGGAAACCAGGCAATAGAAAAAAATGTATTGATGAATGCTCCCCCCTCAAAAAAAAAAAAGAACTTGTAAGTTAAATATCTAGATCTGGAGTGGGAACAAGGTGGTGGAATAGGTGGACATGGAACTCACCTCCCCCCACAAACTCATCAAAAATACATCTACATGTGGAACAATTCTCACAGTAAACTAACAGGAAACTGGCAGAAGATCTCCTATATAACCAAAGCTGTAAGAAAGATCTCCACATAACCAGGTAGGATGGGGAAAAAAGGCATCAGGTCTACCCTGCTACCCTGAGAGGGATCTATAAGGACGAGAAGGTCCACAGAGGTGGACTCTCGCCCTGAGGAGAGAACAGATTGACTCACAATCTGCACATCTCAGTCCTGGGGTCCTGCATGGAGGAGACAAGCTCCCTTGCTTGCTGAGAAATATGCTGAGATAGATAGAAGGACTGTGGAAGCCTTGACTCCACCGGTGAGCAGTGCTGGCTTGCTAACAATCAAGCCAGAGAGAGACCTGCATAGGCAGCTGCCACCTTGCTGCACTTCCCAGTCTGAAGGGGTGAATGCCCCAACCCCACTCAACTCCACACCACAGCCTGGTGCAAGATCAGGGCAAAGATTCAGTCTATTTATGCAGAGACACAGCAAGTTGCCTGAAGTGTGATCCAGGCAGAGCCTGGAAGACCATTGTCAATGCATGCACTGGCCAACGCTACAAGAACACACAGTGGCTAAGTGCTGAATCTTAGGAAGACAGGCGCTGGGCAGGAGTACTCAGTGACTGGTTTCCCAATAAGAGTGCCCCAGCTCTTCCCACTCCACACCACAGCTTAGCACTAGATCTGGGGCAGATAGGTCCCAGAAGAAGTCTACCAGAGAGGCAGCCCAGATCCTAGGCAGCAGCACAGCTACCTCAATTCCTGCAGCTATGATGCCCCAAACCCCAGCCCCACCAGCACCCTGATATCAAAGCCAGACAAAGATACTACAAAAAAAGAAAGTTACAAGCCCATATCACTGATGAACATAGATGCAAATATCCTCAAATAAAGATCATAAGAGAATACTATGAATAGTTATATGCTAACAAATTGAAGAAATGGACAAGTTTCTAGAAATATACAGTTTGCCAAAACCGAGTCAAGAAGAAACACATAACTTGAACAGATCACCACTAGAAGTGGAATAGAATCTGTAATAAAAAAATCTCCCTCCAAACAAAAGTTCAGGATAGGACAGCTTCACTGGGGAATTCTACCAAGCATACAAAGAAGAACTTATACTAATCCTTCTTCTTTTTTTTTTCTTCTTAAACTATTCCAAAAAATTGAAAAGGAGTGAACACTCTCAAATTCATTGTATGAAGTCACAATCACCCTGATACCAAAACCAGACAAATACACTACAAAAAAAGAAAATTACAGACCAATATCTCTGAGGAATATAAATGCAAATATCCTCAACAAAACATTATCAAACCAAATCCAACAGGACATTAAAAGGCTCATACACCATAATCAAGTTGGATTCATTCCAGGTTTGCAAGGATACACAAATCAATCAATGTGATACACCACATTAAAAAAAGGAAAAACAAAAACCACATGATCATCTCAATAAATGCAGAGAAAGCATTTGACAAAATTCAACATCCATTCATGATGATAAAGATTCTTACCAAAGAGGGAATAGAGATAACAAACCTCAACATAATGAAAGCCATTTATGACAAACCCACAGCTGACATAATACTCAATGGTGAATAGCTGAAAGACTTCCTGCTAAATTCAGGAATAAGACAAGAATGTCCACTTCACCACTTCTCTTCTGCATAGCAATGGAGTCTTAGCCACAGCAATCAGACAAGAAAAAGAAATGAATGGCATCCAAATTGGAAGGGAAGAGGTCAAATTGTCACTACAGTAAGTCCCCTACATACGAACCTTCAAGATGTGAACTTTCAAGGATGCAAATGTGCATTCCATCAATGTCAGGGGTGAGTGAAATTGCAGCTTGCCCTCCATCTCCTATTGCTGATGATCCTTCAGCTCTACCATCTCCCACCTCCACTCCCCCTTCCAGTCAGTAACTCTTCTTACCTGTTCACTCAATACCAGCTCCTGTATGCCAGCTGTTGTACTGTACTACTCTACTTTTCAAGGTACTGTACTGTAAGATTAAAAATGTTTTCTTTATTTTTTGTGTTTGCTTTTTATGTATTACTTGTGTGAAAAGTATTATAAACCTATTACTGTATAGTACTGTATAGGCTATTGTGTTAACTGGGTACCTAGGCTAACTTTGTTGGACTTACAAACAAATTGGACTTACAAATGCACTCTCGGAACAGAACTCATTCATATGTAGGCAACTTACTGTATTTGCAGATGACATAATCATCATTTTTTCTACATATAGAAAGATCCTAAAGTCTCCACCCCAAAAGTATTAGAACAAAATGAATTCAGCAAGGAAGCAGGATACAAGATCAATATACAAAAATCTGTTTGCATTTCTTTACACTAACAATGAAATATCAGGGAGTGAAAGTTAAAGAATAATCCCATTTAAAATTAGGTCAAAAAAATACCTAGGAATATACTTAACCAAGGAAGTGAAAGACCTATAAGCTGAAAACTATAAAACATTTTTGATAAAGGAAATTGAAGTTGATTCAAAGAAATGGAAGGATATCCCATGTTCTTGGATTGGAAGAATTAATATTGTGAAAATGGCCATGCTACCCAAAGCAATCTACAGATTTAATGCAATCCCTATTAAAATACCCACAACACTTTTCAGATAACTAGGCCAAATAACCCTAAAATTTACATGAAACCACAGAAGACCAAAAGCAATCCTGAGGAAAAAGAACAAAGCTGGAGGCATAACCCTTCCAGTCTTCAGATTATACTATAAAGTTAATCATAAGAGCATGGTATTGGCACACAGACATATATATCAGTGGAACAGGATAGAAAGCCCAGAAATAAACCCAAACACCTACAGTAAATTAATATATGACAAAGAAGGCAAGAATATACAATGGAGAAAAGACAGTATCTTCAACAAGTGGTGCTGGGAAAGCTGGACAGCCACATGTAAATCAATGAAATTAGAACACTCCCTTACACCATATACAAAAATAAACTTGAAATGGTTTAAAGACCTAAATATAAGACAAGACATTATAAAACTCCTAGAAGAGAACATAGGCAAAACAGTCTTGGTAATAAACTGTAACAATATTTTCTTAGATCACTCTCCCAAGGCAAATAAAAGCAAAAATAAATGAATAGGACCTAATCAAACTTATAAATTTTGCATGGTGAAGAAAGCCATTAAGAACATGAAAGACAACCTAGGAAAGGGAGAAATATTTGCAAATGATGTGACCCATCAGGGGTTGATATCCAAAATATACAAACCACTCATAAAACTCAAAATCAAAAAAAAATAAAACCAACCCATTCAAAAAATGGGCAGAAAACCCAAATAAACGTTTCTCCAAAGAAGACATACTGATGACCAACAGGCAAATGAAAACATGCTCACTTTTGCTAATCATCAGAGAAATGTAAGTCAAAACCCCATGTGGTATCACCTCACACCTGTCAGAATAGCTATCATGAAAAACTCTACAAATAATAAATGCTGGAGAAAGTGCGAATAAGAGGGAACCCTCCTACACTGTTGGTGGGAATGTAAGTTGGTGCGGCCATTGTGGAAAACAGTATGGAGGTTCCTTAAAAAATTAAAATAGAGCTACCACATGACCCAGGAATCCCACTCTTGGGTACATATCTGGAAAAAAAATGAAAAGTCTAATTTGAAAAGATACATACACCCCAATATTCATAGTAGCACTACTTACAATAGCCAAGAAATGGAAACAACCCAAGTAACCATCAAAGATGATTGGCTTAAGAAGCTGTGAGATATATATATATATATATATATATATATATATATATATATGAAATAGAATTGTACTTAGCCATAAAAAAGAATGAAAATTTTGCCATTTGCAACAATGTGGATGGGCCTAGAGAATATTACACTTAGTGAAAAAAATCAGACAGAAAAAGACGTATACTGTATGATGTATGATGTCACTTATATGTGGACTCTAAAAATATACAAGTACATGTATATACAAAACAGAAACAGACTCACAGATATAGAAAACAAACTAGGGGAAACTATGGAAAAGGGGGGAAAGACAAGTTAGGAGTATGGGATTAACAGATAAAAACTACCATACATAAAATAATAAGCAACAGGATTTCCTCTATAGCACAGGATATTATATTCAATATCTTGTAATAACCTATAATGGAAAATAGTATGATACATACTATATATAATATATATACTAACATACAATATATATTATATGTATAACTGAATCATTCGTTGTACATCTGAAACTAACATGATATCAACTATACTTTTTAAAAATCTAGATCTGATTAACTCTCTTGGTAAACAGGAAATTGATGAAGTAATTTTAAAATGTCTTTCTTAAACCAACAAACCAATATATTAACAGTATTATTAAGAGAAACTTTCCTTAAAAGTCAGAGATAGGAAAAGATGTTTACTACTACCAGTTTTAACAAATATTGTTCTGAAAGATCTAGTTTCTGCTAGAGGAGGACACAGACACTTTATATAAAACAAAAATATAAAATATAATAATTTATAGGTTATACAATTATCAGGAAAATCTGAGAAAAACAACAGGAAAAGCAGGATTTCAGCTATGCAAGGTTCATTAAGATATGGTTTCAAAATGATTACAAAAAATATCAATAGCTTTCTAGTACACCAACCATAACCATTAGAAAAACCATGGGGAAATAATTACATTTTCATTAGCAATCAAAAATATTAAATTTTTAAATGTTTAAAGAAATGTGAAGGATTATATGAAGAAAAACACACAAAAAATTGTATAAGAAAACATATGGGCTTGAATACATAGAAAATACACAATGTGCATACATTGAAAAAAAAAGCTTGATATGCCAACAATTACTGCTAAAGTTAATTTCTAAATTTAATACATTTAATGCTTTTCCAACAAAAATTCAATTAGAACTTTTCAATAGAGAAATTCTAAATAATGAATCCAGAATTTATCAGGATGAATAATTTCATGCCAGTACTATTAAAGGAATAGTCAGGCAACAAAACAGATAAATCAAACACAGCTCAAGTATCCATAAAATTCAGAGTCCAACAAAGGAAACATCTCAAATCAGTAGGGAAATGATCTTGCAATAAATGTGTTTGGACAACAGATAAACATATATGGCATTTAAAAAATTAGACATAATATAAATTAAATTACTGATGGATTAATGATTTAAGAAAAAAGCTCTAAACTATAGAAACAAATGAAATTGTTTCTTCATATTTGTTTACTTTTAGGTTGAGGAAGCATTCTCTAAGCGTAAAACCAAAGGGAGAAACCATAAAAGAAAAGAGAGATGGATGTATCTATTAAAAAAATAATTTAACTTAAGATAATCACTGAAAAGGAAATTGAAATTTTAATCAGAAACATGGAAAAATATTTGCAGTGTATGACAGTCAAAAGGCTATATCCTTAATATACAGTTGTTGCAATTCAATATGTAACTTAAACATGAAGATGTAAACTTTAAAATCCAGGGTCATGAGGAAGCTTGCACAAGCCTCTTAGATAGCCTCACCCACCAGAGGGCAGACAGCAGAAGCAAGAACTACAATCCTGCAGCCTGTGGAACAAAAACCACATTTGCAGAAAGATAGACAAAATGAAAAGGCAGATGTATGTACCAGATGAAGGAACAAGATAAAACCCCAGAAAAACAACAAAATGAAGTGGAGATAGGCAACCTTCCAGAAAATGAATTCAGAATAATGATAGCAAAGATGATCCAGGACCTTGGAAAAAGAATGGAGCCAAAGATCGAGAAGATGTAAGAAATATGTTACAAAGACCTATAAGAATTAAAGAACAAAGACCTATAAGAATTAAAGAACAAACAAACAGAGATGAGCAATACAATAACTGAAATGAAAAATATACTAGAAGGAATCAATAGCAGAAAAACTGAGGCAGAAGAACGGATAAGTGACCTGGGAAACAGAATCGTGGAATTTACTGCTGTGGAACAGATTAAAGAAAAAAGAATGAAAAGAAATGAAGATAGCCTAAGAAACCTCTGGAACAACATTAAACGTACAAACATTCATATTATAGGGGTCCCAGAAGGAGAAGAGACAGAGAAAGGACCCAAAAAATATTTGAAGAGATTATAGTCGAAAACTTCCCTAACATGGGAAAGGAAATAGCCAACCAATCCAGAAACTGCAGAGAGTCCCAGGCAGGAGAAACCCAAGGAGAAACATGCTGAGACACACAGTAATCAAATTGAAAAAAATTAAAGACAAAGAAAAAGTATTAAAAGGAACAAGGGAAAAACGACAAATAACATAAAAGGGAGCTCCCATAAGTTTAACAGCTGATTTCTTAGCAGAAACTCTACAAGTCAGAAGGGAGTGGCACGATATATTTAAAGTGATGAAAGGGAAGAATCTGCAAGGAAGATTACTCTACCTGAAGGATCTCATTCAGATTCAACAGAGAAATCAAAAGCTTTACAGACAAGCAGAAGCTAAGAAAATTCAGCACCACCAAACCAGCTCTACAACAAATGCTAAAGGAACTTCTCTAAGTGGGAAACACAAGAGAAGAAAAGGATCTACAAAAACAAAACAATTAAGAAAAAGGTAATAGGAACATACATATTGATAATTACTTTAAATGTGAATGGATTAAATGCTCCAAACAAAAGACACAGGCTCACTGAATGGATACAAAAACAAGACCCATATATATGTTGTATACAAGAGACCCACTTCAGACCTAGGGACACATACAGACTGAAAGTGAGGGGATGGAAAAAGATATTCCATGCAAATGGAAATCAAAAGAAAACCGGAGTAGCAATTCTCATATCAGAGAAAATAGACTTTAGAATAGAGAATGTTACAAGAGACAAGGAAGGACAATACATAATGATCAAGGGATCAATCCAAGAAGAAGATATAACAAATATAACTATATATGCACCTAACATAGGAGCACCTCAATAGATAAGGCAAATGATAACAGCTATAAAAGAGGAATTCGACAGTAACACAATAATAGTTGGGGATTTTAACACCTCGCTTACACCAATGGACAGATCATCCAGACAGAAAATAAATAAGGAAACAGAAGCTTTAAATGACACAATAGACCAGAGAGATTTAACTGATATTTACAGGACATTCCATCCGAAAACAGCAGATTACACTTTCTTCTCACATGCACACGAAATATTCTCCTGGATATATCACATGTTGGGTCACAAATCAAGCCTCAGTAAATTTAAGAAAATTGAAATAATCTTTTCCAACCACAATGCTATGAGATTAGAAATAAATTACAGGGGAAAAAACATAAAAAACACAAACACATGCAGGCTAAACAATACGTTACAAAGTAACCAAGAGATCACTGAAGAACTCAAAGGGAAAATTCAAAAATACCTAAAAACAAATGACAATGAAAACACGACAACCCGAAACCCATGGATGCAGCAAAAGCAGTTCTAAGAGGGAAGTTTATAGCAATAAAATCCTACTTCAAGAAACAAGAAAAATCTCAAAAAAAAAAATCTAATTTTACACCTAAAGAAAATAGAGAAAGAAGAACAAACAAAACCCAAAGTTAGCAGAAGGAAAGAAATCATAAAGATCAGAGCAGAAGTAATGAAATAGAAACAAAGGAAACAAGAACAAAGATCAATAAAAGTAAAAGTTGGTTCTTTGAGAAGATAAACAAAATTGATAAACGTTTAGCCAGACTAATCAAGAAAGAGGGTGAGGACTCAAACCGATAACAATAGAAATAAAAAAAGAGAAGTTACAATGGACACCGCAGAAATACAAAGCATCCTAAGAGATTACTGCAAGCAACTCTGGGCCAATAAATTGGACAACCTGGAAGAAATAGACAACTTCTTAGAAAGGTTTAACCTTCCAAGACTGAACCAGGAAGAAATAGACAATATGAACAGACAAATCACAGTAATGAAATTGAAACTGCGATTTAAAACCCTCCAACAAAGAAAAGTTCAGGAACAGATGGCTTCATAGGCAAATTCTGTCAAACACTTAGAGAAGAGATAACACCTATCCTTCTCAAACTCTTCCAAAAAATTGCAGAGGAAGGACCATTCCCAAACTCATTCTATGAGGCAACCATCACCCTGATACCAATACCGAAGACACTACAAAAAAAAAAAAAAGAAAATTACAGACCAATATCTCTGATGAATATAGATGCAAAAATCCTCAACAAAATTCTAGCAAACAGAATCCAACAACACATTAAAATGATCATACAAAATGATGAAGTGGGATTTATCCTAGGGATGCAATCATTCTTCAATATATGCAAATCAATCAATGTGATACACCATATTAACAAATTGAAGAATAAAAACCATATGATCATCTCAATAGATGCAGAAAAAGCTTTTGACAAAATTCAATGCATTTATAATAAAAACTCCAGAAAGTGGGCATAGAGAGAACTTACCTCAACATAATAAAGGCCATATATGACAAACCAACAGCAAACATTCTCAATGGTGAAAAAAATGAAAGCATTTCCTCTAAGATCAGAAACAAGACAAGGATGTCCACTCTTGCCACTATTATTCAAATAGTTTTGAAGTATTAGCCACGACAATCAGAGAAGAAAAAGAAAAAAAAAAAAGAAATACAAATTGGAAAAGAAGAAAACTGTCACTGTTGGCAAATGACATGATACTATACTTAGATAATCCTAAAGATGCCACCAGAAAACTACTAGAGCTAATCAATGTATTTGGTAAAGTTGAAGGATACAAAATTAATGCACAGAAATATCTTGCATTCCTATACACTAACAACGAAAGATCAGAAAGAGAAATCAAGTAAACAATCCCATTCACCACTGCAAAAAAAGTATAAAATACCTAGGAATAAACCTACCTAAGGAGGTAAAAGACGTGTACTCAGAAAACTATAAGACACTGATGAAAGAAATCAAAGATGACACAGACAGATGGAGAGATATACCATGTTCTTAGAATGGAAGAATCAATATTGTGAAAATGACTATATTACCCAAAACAATTACAGATTCAATGCAATCCCTCTCAAATTACCAACGGCATTTTTTTTACAGAACCAGAACAAAAAAATCTTCAAATTTGTATGGAGACACAGAAGACCCTGAATAGCCAAAGCAATCTTGATGGAAAAAAATGGAGCTGGAGGAATCAGACTCCCTGACTTCAGACTATACTGCAAAGCTACAGTATTCAAGACAATATGGTACTGGCACAAAAACAGAAATATAGACTAATGAAACAGGATAGAAAGTCCAGAGATAAACCCATGCACCTATGGTCAACTAATCTATGAAAAAAGAGGCAAGTATATACAATGGAGAAGAGACAGTCTCTTCAATAAGTGGTGCTGGGAAAACTGGACAGCTACATGTAAAAGAGTGAAATTAGAAGAATCCCTAATGAACCCTCTTGCACTGTTAGTGGAAATGTAAATTGATACAGCCACTAGGGAGAACAGTATGGAGGTTCTCTAAAAAACTAAAAATAGAACTACCATACTACACAGCACTCTCACTACTGAGCATATACCCTGAAAAAAACATAATTCAAAAAGAGTCATGTACCACAATGTTCAATGCAGTTCTATTTACAATAGCCAGGACATGGAAGCAATCTAAGTGTCCAATGACAGATGAATGGATAAAGAAGATGTGGCACATATATACAATGGAATATTACTCAGCCATAAAAAGAAACGGAACTGAGTTATTTGTAGTGAGGTGGATGGACCTAGGGTCTGTCATAGAGAGTGAAGTAAGTCAGAAAGAGAAAAACAAATACCTTATGCTAACCCATATATATCGAATCTAAAAAAAGAAAAAGAAAATAGAAAATGGTCAGAAGAACCTAGGCGCAGGACAGGAAAAAAGCTACAGATGTAGAGAATGGACTTGAAGACACGGGGAGTGGGGAGGGTAAGCTGGGACGAAGTGAGAGAGTGGCATGGACTTATATATACTACAAATGTAAAATAGTTAGCTAGTGGGAAGCAGCCACATATCACAGGGGTATCAGCTCTGTGCTTTGTGACCACCTACAGGGGTGGGATAGGGAGGGTGGGACGGAGACACAGAGGGAGGAGATATGGGGATATATGTATATGTATAGCTTATTCACTTTGTTATAAAGCAGAAACTAACATACGATTGTAAAGCAATTATACCCAATAAAGATGTTAAAAAAAAAAGAACACTCCCTAACACCATACACAAAAATAAACTCAAAATGGATTAGAGTTCTAAATGTAAGACCAGACACTATAAAACTCTTAGGAGGAAAACATAGGAAGAGCACTCTTTGACATAAATCACAGCAAGATCTTTTTTGATCCACCTCCTAGAGTAATGGAAATAAAAACAAAAATAAAAAATGGGACATAATGAAACATAAAAGCATTTGCACAGCAAAGGAAACTATAAACAAGATGAAAAGACAACCCTCAGAATGGGAGAAAATATTTGCAAATGAAGCAACTGACAAGGGATTAATCTCCAAAATATATAAACAGCTCATGCAGCTCAATATTAAAAAACAAATAACCCAATCAAAAAATGGGCAAAAGACCTAAATAGACATTTCTCCGAAGAAGACATACAGATGGTCAAGAGGCACATGAAAAGCTACTCAACGTCACTAATTATTAGAGAAATGCAAATCAAAACTACAATGAGGTATCACCTCACACTAGTTAGAATGGGCATCATCAGAAAATCTACAAACAACAAATGCTGGAGAGGGTGTGGAGAAAAGGGAACCCTCTTGCACTGCTGGTGGGAAGGTAAATTGATACAGCCACTATGGAGAACAGTATGGAGGTTTCTTAAAAAACTAAAAATAGAATTGCCATATGACCCAGCAATCCCACCACTGGACATATACCCAGAGAAAGCCATAATTCAAAAAGATACATACACCCCAATGTTCATTGCAGCACTATTTACAATAGCCAGGTAAATAAGCAACCTAAATGCCCATTGGCAGATGAATGGATAAAGAAGATGTGGTACATATATGCAATGGAATATTACTCAGCATAAAAAGGAACGAAATTGGGTCATTTGTAGAGACGTGGATGGACCTAGAGAGTGTCATACAGAGTGAAGTAAGTCAGAAAGAGAAAAGCAAATGTCGTACATTAACACATATAAGTGGAATCTAGAGAAATGTTACAGATGAACCGGTTTGCAAGGCAGAAATAGAGACACAGATGTAGAAAACAAACCTATGGACACCAAGGAGGGAAAGAGAGGTGGGGGGTGGGGTGGTGGTGGGATTAATTGGGAGATTGAGTTTGACATATATACACTAATATGTATAAAATAGATAACTAATAAGAACCTGCTGTATAAAAAAATTAAATTAAATTTAAAAAAGAAAAATAAAATAAAATCTAGGGTCATAAGTAGGTAATGCACAAAATGTGATCTATAAAGGGATAATAAATATACAAAAATATTCAATCTCAATAGTAAGAAATCAATCATAATGAACAATTTCAATCTTTAAAATTGGAAAATATATCCGTGAAATTGTTAGGAATATGGGGAAAGTAGCACTCTTATACAATGGGTCTATATATTCTGATTCATCCTGTTAAATTGTTAAAACTTTTTGAATACCAGTTTAGCAGAATGAAGCCAAAGCCTTATAAATATCTGACACCCTTAATGGCCTTTTTTCTAAGAATTTATCCTAATAATTGTGCATGTGTGCAAATTTAGCTAAAACGTACCAATCACAAATCACATATTGTAGCAAAAGTTAGAAACACCTACAAATTTTTAGGAGGTGGGATTATTAAAATTATAATACTCTGTAACCATTAAACATGATCTTATAGAAGAATATTTAATGAGGTTTTTTAAAACATTTCAGAGTCAGACAAATACTCTTAGGAAACATATTAATTATTCAAGAGGAAACTTCTCCACAGTAAAATTTAATTAAGTAATTGTACACGGTTGGTATTTAAGTTTATCCTCCTAATCTCACCATTTGTGAGGTTAAATGCTCATCAGTCCGTATATGGCTTAGAGTACTGGGTTGAGCTGTAAGAACAGAGCATCATTTATTTTATTATCTGAAACCTATGACACTGAGAAAGAAGGTAATGTAAAGGAACTCAGCATGCCTAAAGCTGTGGAAAAGCCATGAGACTGTTCACATAGGGCAACCCAGCTGATCTGAAGAAAGGGCAATCTCATTATCCATTTGGAGGATTCAAGTCTTCCAGGCTCCAAGAATAAAAGCCTTGCCACTAAGGAATGGAAGCTGCTGTTTAGACCTTTTACACAGGAGGCACACAACGTCTCTAGGCACAGATCTGAAACATGCTGAGAGCCTGGATTTGTCAAACCAACAGGCACTAACCCTTCCATTTTAAAAAATAATTTTTTTAACATCTTTATTGAAGTATAATTGCTTTACAATGGTGTGTTAGTTTCTGCTTTATAACAAAGTGAATCAGCCATACATACACATATACATATATCCTCATATCTCCTCCCTCTTGCCTCTCCCTCCCACCCTCCCCATCCAGCCCCTCTAGGTGGTCACAAAGTACAGAGCTGATCTCCCTGTGCTATGTGGCTGCTTCCCACTAGCTATCTATTTTACATTTGGTAGTGTATATATGTCCATGCTACTCTCTCACTTTGTCCCAGCTTACCCTTCCCACTCCCCATGTCCTCAAGTCCATTCTCTACATCTGCATCTTTATTCCTGTCCTGCCCCTAGGTTCTTCATAACAATTTTTTTTTTAGATTCCATATATATGTGTTAGCATACGGTACTTGTTTTTCTTTTTCTGACTTACTTCACTCTCTATGACAGACTCTATGTCCATCCACCTCACTACAAATAACTCAATTTCATTTCCTTTTATGGCAGGGTAATATTCCATGGTATATATGTGCTACATCTTCTTTATCCATTCATCTGTCAATGGGCACTTAGGTTGCTTCCAGGTCCTGGCTATTGTAAATAGAGCTGCAATGAACATTGTGGTACATGACACTTTTTGAATTATGGTTTTCTCAGGATATATGTCCAGTAGTGGATGGCTGGGTCATATGGTAGTTCTATTTTTAGTTTTCTAAGGAACCTTCATACTGTTCTCCATAGTGGCTGTATCAACTTACACTCCCACCAACAGTGCAAGAGGGTTTGTATATTTTTTTATGATGGCCATTCTGACTGGTGTGAAGAGATACCTCATTGTAGTTTTGATTTGCATTTTGCTAATGATTACTGATGTTGCACATTCTTACATGTGTTTGTTGGCTGTCTGTATATCTTCTTTGGAGAAATGTCTCTTTAGGTCTTCTGCCCATTTTTGGATTGGGTTGTTTGTTTTTTTGATATTGAGCTGCATGAGCTGCTTGTAAATTTTGGAGATTAGTCCTCTGTCAGTTGCTTCATTTGCAAATATTTTCTCCCATTCTGAGGGTTGTCTTTTCGACTTTTTCATAAACAAGAAAACAAGGAAAACATATTTCCTTTGCTGTGCAAAGCTTTTAAGTTTCATTAGGTCCCATTGATTTATTTTTGTTTTTACTTCCCTTTCTCTAGGGGTGGGTCAAAAAAGATCTTGCCGTGATTTATGCCATAGAGTGTTCTGCTTATGTTTTCCTCTAAGAGTTTTACAGTGTCTGGACTTATATTTAGGTCTTTAATCCATTTTGAGTTTATTTTTATGTATGGTGTTAGGGAGTGTTCTTATTTCATTCTTTTACACGTAGCTTTACAGGTTTCCCAGTACCGCTTATTGAAGAGGCTGTCTTTTCTCCATTGTATACAATTGCCTACTTTATCAAGGATAAGGTGACCACAGGTGCGTGGGTTTATCTCTGGGCTTTCTATCTTGTTTCATTGATCTATATTTCTGTTTTTGTGCCACTACAATACCGTCTTGATTACTGTAGCTTTGTAATGTGGTCTGAAGTCAGGGAGCTTGATTCCTCTAGCTCCATTTTTCTTTCTCAAGATTGCTTTGGCTATTCGGGGTCTTTTGTGTTTCCATACATATTGTGAAATTTTTTGTTCTAGTTCTGTGAAAAATGCCATTGGTAGTTTGGTAGGGATTGCATTGAATCTGTAGATTGCTTTGCATAGTAGAGTCATTTTCACAATCTTGATTCTTCCAATCCAAGAACATGGTATATCTCTCCATCTGTTGGTATCATCCTTAATTTCTTTCATCAGTGTCTTATAGTTTTCTGCATACAGGTCTTTTGTCCCCTTAGGTTGGTTTATTCCTAGGTATTTTATTCTTTTTGTTGTAATGGTAAATGGACATATTTCTTTAATTTCTCTTTCAGATATTTCATCATTAGTGTAGAGGAATGTAAGAGATTTCTATGCATTAATTTTGTATCCTGCTACTTTACCAAATTCATTGATTAGCTCTAGTACTTTTCCAGTAGCATCTTTAGGATTCTCTATGTATAGTATCATGTCATCTGCAAACAGTGACAGCTTTACTTCTTCTTTTCCAATTTAGATTCCTTTAATTTCTTTTTCTTCCCTGATTGTTGAGGCTAAAACTTCCAAAACGATGTTGAATAACAGTGGTGAGAGTGGGCAACCTTGTCTTGTTCCTGATCTTATTGGAAATGGTTTCAGTTTTTCACCATTGAGAACGATGTTGGCTGTGGGTTTGTCATATATGGCCTTTATTATGTTGATGTAAGTTTCCTCTATGCCTACTTTCTGGAGGGTTTTTAACATAAATGGGTGTTGAATTTTGTCAGAAGCTTTTTCTGCATCTATTGAGATGATCATGTTTTTTATCATTCAATTTGTTAATATGGTGTATCACATTGACTGATTTGCATATATTGAAGCATCCTTGCATTCCTGGGATAAACCTCACTTGATCATGGTGCATGATCCTGTTAATGTGCTGTTGGATTCTGTGTGCTAGTATTTTGTTGAGGATTTTTGCATCTATGCTCATCAGTGATATTGACCTGTAGTTTTCTTTCTTTGTGACATCTTTGTCTGGTTTTGGTTTCAGGGTGATGGTGGCCTCGTAGAATGAGTTTAGGAGTGTTCCTCCCTCTGTTATATTTTCGAAGGGTTTGAGAAGGATAGGTGTTAGCTCTTCTCTAAATGTTTGATAGAATTCGTCTGTGAAGCCATCTGGTCCTGGGCTTTTCTTTGTTGGAAGATTTTTAATCACAATCTCAATTTCAGTGCTTGTGCTTAGTCTGTTTATATTTTCTATTTCTTCCTGGTTCAGTCTCAGAAGGTTGTGATTTTCTAAGAATTTGTCCATTTTTTCCAGCTTGTCCATTTTTTGGCATATAGTTGCTTGTAGTAATCTCTCATGATGCTTTGTTTTTCTGCAGTGTCATTTGTTACTTCCCCTTTTTCAATTCTAATTGTATTGATTTCAATCTTCTCCCATTTTTTTCTTGATGAGTCTGGCTAATGCTTTATCAATTTGTTTATGTTCTCAAAGAACCTGCTTTTAGTTTTATTGATCTTTGCTTTCGTTTCCTTCATTTCTTTTTCATTTATTTCTGATCTGATCTTTATGATTTCTTTCCTTCTGCTAACTTTGGGGTTTTTTTGTTCTTCTTTCTCTAATTGCTTTAGGTGTAAGGTGAGGTTGTTTATTTGAGATGTTTCTTGTTTCTTGAGGTAGGATTATATTGCTCTAAACTTCCCTCTTAGAACTGCTTTTTCTGCATCCCATAGGTTTTGGGTCATCGTGTTTTCATTGTCATTTGTTACTAGGTATTTTCTGATTTCCTCTTTGATTTCTTCAGTGATCTCTTGGTTATTTAATAGTGTATTGTTTAACCTCCATGTATTTGTATTTTTTACAGATTTTCCTCTGTTATTGATATCTAGTCTCATAGTGTTGTGGTCGGAAAAGACACTTGATACAATATAAATTTTCTCAAGTTTACCAAGGTTTGATTTATGATCCAATATATGATCTATCCTGGAGAATGTTCCATGAGCACTTGAGAAGAAAGTGTATTCTGTTGTTTTTGGATGGAATGTCCTATAAATATCAATTAAGTCCATCTTGTTTAATGTGTCATTTGAAGATTGTGTTTCCTTATTTATTTTCATTTTGGATGATCTGTCTATTAGTTAAAGTGGGGTGTTAAAATCCACTACTATCATTGTATTTCTTTCAATTTCCCATTTTATAGCTGTTAGCATTTGCCTTAGGTATTGAGGTGCTCCTGTGTTGGGTGCATAAATATTTACAATTGTTATATCTTCTTCTTGGATTGATCCCTTGATCATTATGTAGTGTCCTTCTTTGTCTCTTGTAATAGTCTATTGTAAAGTCTCTTTTGTCTGGTATTATAATTGCTACTCCATCTTTCTTTTGATTTCCGTTTGTATGGAATATCTTTTTCCATCCCCTCACTTTCAGTCTGTATGTGTCCCTAGGTCTGAGGTGGGTCTTTTGTAGACAGCATTTATACAGGTCTTGTTTTTGTATCCACTCAGTCAGTCTGTGTCTTTTGGTTGGAGCATTTAACCCATTTACCTTTAAGGTAATTATCAATATATATGTTCCTCTTACCATTTCTTAATTGTTTTGGGTTTGTTATTGTAGGTGTTTTTTCTTCTCTTGTGTTTACTGCCTAGAGATATTCCTTTAGCATTTGTTGTAAAGCTCATTTGGTGATGTTGTATTCTCTTAGCTTTTGCTTGTCTGTAAAGGTTTTAATTTCTCCATCGATTCTGAATGAGATTCTTGCTCAGTAGAGTAATCTTGGTTGTAGATTTTTCTCTTTCATTACTTGAAATATGTCTTGCCACTCTCTTCTGTCTTGTAGAGTTTCTGGTGAAAGATCAGCTGTTAACCTTATGTGGATTCCCTTGTATTTTATTTGTTGTTTTTCCCTTGCTGCTTTTAATATTTTTTCTTTGTATTTAATTTTTGATAATTTCATTAATATGTGTCTTGGCATGTTTCTCCTTGGATTTTTCCTGTATGGGATTTCTGTGCTTCCTGGACTTTTGTCTTTTTCTTTTCCCATATCGAGGAAGTTTTGAACTATAATCTCTTCAAATATTTTCTCAGTCCTTTTCTTTTTCTCTTCTTCTTCCGGGACCCTTATAATTTGAATTTTGTTCCATTTAATGTTGTGTCATAAGTCTCTGAGATTGTCCTCAATTCTTTTCATTCTTTTTTCTTTATTCTGCTCTGCAGTACTTATTTCCACTATTTTTTCTTCCAGGTCACCTATCCTTCTTCTGCCTTAGTCATTCTGCTACTGATTCCTTCTAAAGAATTTTTAATTTCATTTATTGTCCTGCTCATCATTGTTTGTTTGCTCTTTTGTTCTTCTAGCTCCTTGTTAAACGTTTCTTGTATCTTCTCCATTTTACTTCCAAGATTTTGGATCATCTTTACTATCATTACTCTGAATTCTTTTCCAAGTAGACTGCCTATTTCCTCTTCATTTGTTTGGTCTGGTGGGTTTTTACCTTGCTCCTTCATCAGTTGCATATTTCTCTGTCTTCTCATTTTGCTTAACTTACTGTGTTTAGGGTCTCCTGTTCGCAGGCTACAGGTTTGTACTTCTCATTGTTTTTGGTGTCTGCCCCCAGTGGCTAAGGTTGGTTCAATGGGTTGCTACTCCAGCTTTCCTGGTGGAGGGGACTGGTGCCTGTGTTCTGGTGGATGAGGCTGGATCTTGTCTTTCTGGTGGGCAGGACTGTCCTCAGTGGTGTGTTTTGGGGTGCCTGTGACCTTATTATGATTTGAAGCAGTCTCTCTGTTAATGGGTGATGTTGTGTTCCTTTCTTGCTCATTTTTTGACAAAGGGTGTCCAGCACTGTAGCTTGCTGATCACTGAGTGGAGCTGGGTCTTAGCACTGAGATGGAGATCTCTGGGAGAGCTTTTGCCATTTGATATGATGTGGAGCTGGGAGGTCTCTGGCGGACTAATATCCTGAAGTCACCTCTCTCACCTCAGAGGCACAGACATGACACCCGGCCAAGACCCTGTCAGCCACATGGTCAGACTAAATTCAACCAAAATTGTGATATTTGTTTCCCTTCTGGGAGTCCTCATGGTATTAAGAGGCACTGTGGGAATAGTATATTAGTAGCTACCATGTCTTGGGTCCTGTGGATTACCTTTTCCTTCAGCCGCACTACCTCCCAGCAGGTCTAGAGGAGACGGGGCTCCCATCAGTGTGAACTGGACCCCACAACTTCCCAAAGGTGAAGCCCCAGCAAGTCCTGAGGAGACTTGGCTCCCATTAGCATGAACTCTACCCCATTGTGTTCTGAAGCCTCTGGGCTGTCAGCATGGACTCAGCCCTGTGTGTTCAAGAAGCCAAAGCCCCAGTGGGTCCTGAGGAGGCCCTTCCATTTTTAATGATTCATGTGAAGAGACAGGATATATCCAGAAAAATTCTGGCCCATATTTTTCATGACATCAAAGTCTCAGAAAAGAAACTGAAGGAGAGGTAGCCCCAACCACCAGAGGGCAGACAGCGGAAGCAAGAAAAACTATAATCCTGCAGCCTGTGGAACAAAAACCACATTCACAGAAAGATGAAAAGGTAGACGGCTACATACCAGATGAAGGAACAAGATAAAACCCCAGAAAAACAACTAAATGAAGTGGAGATAGGCAACCTTCCAGAAAAAGAATTCAGAATAATGATAGTGAAGATGATCCAGGACCTCAGAAAAACAATGGAGGCAAAGATCAATAAGATGCAAGAAATGTTTAACAAAGACCTAGAAGAATTAAATAACAAACAAAGAGAGATGACCAATACAATAACTGAAATGAAAGCTACACTAGAAGGAATCAATAGCAGAATAACTGAGGCAGAAGAATGGATAAGTGACCTGGAAGACAGAGTGGTGGAATTCACTGCTGCGGAACAGACTAAAGAAAAAAGAATGAAAAGAAATGAAGACAGCCTAAGAGACCTCTGGGACAACATTAAATGCAACATTTGCATTATAGGGGTCCCAGAGGAGAAGAGAGAGAGAAAGGACCAGAGAAAATATTTGAAGAGATTATAATCGAAAACTTCCTTAACATGGGAAAGGAAATAGACACCCAAGTCCAGGAAGTGCAGCAACTCCCATACAGGATAAACCCAAGGAGAAACATGCTGAGACACATAGTAATCAAATTGGCAAAAATTAAAGACAAAGAAAAATTATTGAAAGCAGCAAGGTAAAAATGATAAATAACATACAAGGGAACTCCCATAAGGTTAACAGCTGATTTCTCAGCAGAAACTCTACAAGCCAGAAGGGAGTGGCATGATATACTTAAAGTGATGAAAGGGAAGAACCTACAACCAAGATTACTCTACCCGGCAAGGATCTCATTCAGATTTGATGGAGAAATCAAAAGCTTTACAGACAAGCAAAAGCTGAGAGAATTCAGCACCACCAAACCAGCTCTACAACAAATGCTAAAGGAACTTCTCTAAGTGGGAAACACAAGAGAAGAAAAGGACCTAGAAAAACAAACCCAAAACAATTAAGAAAATGGTCATAGGAACATACATATCAATAATTACCTTAAACGTGAATGGATTAAATGCTCCAACCAAAAGACACAGGCTTGCTGAATGGATACAAAGACAAGACCCATATATATGCTGCCTACAAGAGACCCACTTCAGACCTAGGGACACATACAGACTGAAAGTGAGGGGATGGAAAAAGACATTCCATGCAAATGGAAATCAAAAGAAAGCTGGAGTAGCTATACTCATACCAGATAACATAGACTTTAAAATAAAGAATGAGATAAACAAAATTGATAAGCCATTAGCCAGACTCATCAAGAAAAAGAGGGAGAGGACTCAAATCAATAAAATTAGAAATGAAAAAGAAGTTACAACAGACACCGCAGAAATACAAAACATCCTAAAAGACTACTACAAGCAACTCTATGCCAATAAAATGGACAACCTGGAACAAATGGACAAATTCTTAGAAAGGTATAATCTTCAAAGACTGAACCAGGAAGAAACAGAAAATACGAACAGACCAATCACAAGTAATGAAATTGAAACTGTGATTTAAAATTTTCCAACAAACAAAAGTCCAGGACCAGATGGCTTCACAGGTGAATTCTATCAAACATTTAGATAAGAGCTAACAACCATCCTTCTCAAACTCTTCCAAAAAATTGCAGAGGAAGGAACACTTCCAAACTCATTTTATGAGGCCACCATAATCCTGATACCAAAACCAGACAAAGATACTACAAAAAAAGAAAATTACAGACCAATATCACTGATGAATATAGATGCAAAAATCCTCAACAAAATACTAGCAAACAGAATCCAACAACACATTAAAAGAATCATACACCACGATCAAGTGGGATTTATCCCAGGGATGCAAGGATTTTTCAATATATGCAAATCAATCAATGTGATACACCATATTAACAAATTGAAGAATAAAAACCATATGATCATCTCAATAGATGCAGAAAAAGCTTTTGACAAAATTCAACACCCATTTATGATAAAAACTCTCCAGAAAGTGGGCATAGAGGGAACTTACCTCAACATAATAAAGACCATATACGACAAACCCACAGCAAACATCATTCCCAATGGTGAAAAACTGGAAGCATTTTCTCTAAGATCAGGAATGAGACAAGGATGTCCACTCTCACCACTATTATTCAACATAGTTTTGGAAGTCCTAGCCACGGCAATCAGAGAAGAAAAAGAAATAAAAGGAATACAAATTGGAAAAGAAGAAGTAAAACTACCACTGTTTGCAGATGACATGATAACTATACATAGAGAATCCTAAAAATGCCACCAGAAAACTACAAGAGCTAATCAATGAATTTGGTAAAGTTGCAGGATACAAAAGTAATGCAGAGAAATCTCTTACATTCCTATACACCAATGATGAAAAATCTGAAAGAGAAATTATGGAAACACTCCCATTTACCATTTCAACAAAAAGAATAAAATATCTAGGAATAAACCTACCTAAGGAGACAAAAGACCTGTATGCAGAAAACTATAAGACACTGATGAAAGAAATTAAAGATGATACCAACAGGTGGAGAGATATACCATGTTCTTGGATTGGAAGAATCAATATTGTGAAAATGACTCTACTACACAAAGCCATCTACAGATTCAATGCAATCCTTATCAAATTACCAATGGCATTTTTTACGGAACTAGAACAAATCATCTTAAAATTTGTATGGAGACACAAAAGACCCCGAATAGCCAAAGCCGTCTTGAGGGAAAAAAACGGAGCTGGAGGAATCAGACTCCCTGACTTCAGACTATACTACAAAGCTACAGTAATCAACACAATATGGTACTGGCACAAAAACAGAAACATAGATCAGTGGAACAGGATAGAAAGCCCAGAGATAAACCCATGCACCTATGGTCAACTAATATATGACAAAGGAGGCAAAGATATACAATGGAGAAAAGACAGTCTCTTCAATAAGTGATGCTGGGAAAACTGGACAGCTACATGTAAAAGAATGAAATTAGAACACTCCCTAACACCATACACAAAAATAAACTCAAAATGTTTTCAAAATGTAAATGTAAGACTGGACAGTATAAAACTCTTAGTGGAAAACATTGGAAGAACACTCTTTGACACCAATCACAGCAAGATCTTTTTTGATCCACCTCCTAGAGTAATGGAATAAAAACAAAAATAAACAAATGGGACCTAATGAAACTTCAAAACTTTTACACAGCAAAGGAAACCAAAAATAAGACAAAAACACAACCCTCAGAATGGGAGAAAATATTTGCAAACGAATCAACGGACAAAGGATTAATCTCCAAAATATATAAACAGCTCATTCAGCTCAATATTAAAGAAACAAACAACCCAATCCAAAAATGGGCAGAAGACCTAAATAGACATTTCTCCAAAGAAGACATACAGATGGCCAAAAAGCACATGAAAAGCTGCTCAACATCACTAATTATTAGAGAAGTGCAAATCAAAACTACAATGAGGTATCACCTCACCCCAGTTAGAATGGGCATCATCAGAAAATCTACAAACAACAAATGCTGGAGAGGGTGTGGAGAAAAGGGAACCCTCTTGCACTGTTGGTGGGAAGGTAAATTGATACAGCCACTATGGAGAACAATATGGAGGTTCCTTTAAAAACTAAAAATAGATTTACCATATGACCCAGCAATCCCACTACTGGGCATATACCCAGAGAAAACCATAATTCAAAAAGACACATGCACTCCAATGTTCATTGCAGCACTATTTGCAATAGCCAGGTCATGGAAGCAACAAAATGCCCATCGACAGATGAATGGATAAAGAAGATGTTGTACATATATACAATGGAATATTACTCAGCCATAAAAAGGAATGAAATTGAGTCATTTGCTGAGACATGGGTAGATCTAGAGACTGTCATACAGAGTGAAGTAAGTCAGAAAGAGAAAAACAAATATCGTATATTAGCACATGTATGTGGAACCTAGAAAAATGGTATAGATGAGCCGGTTTGCAGGGCAAAAGTTGAGACACAGATGTAGAGAACAGACATATGGACACCAAGGGGGGAAAACTGTGGTGGGGTGGGGATGGTGGTGTGCTGAATTGGGCGATTGGGATTGACATGTATACACTGATGTGTATAAAATTGATGACTAACAAGAACCTGCAGTATAAAAACAAACAAACAAACAAAACAACTAATACTAAACTTTCATTGGGTTATTTGTATGGAAATATGTTAATATAAATGTTTCAGACATTACATGAAATTTCTAAAAATCTTATATGTTCTGGTATAATGTTATAAGTCATAATTCTTGTTATTACTTTAAAATGTATATCTCAGAAATAAAAAAAAAAAAAAAAGAAACTGAAGGACCCAGGACAGACGGTAGTTTTTTTTGTTTTGTTTTGGGTTTTTTTTGTCATTTTATCCATATAAATGAGCTAGTCCGAAATGGAGGTCAATAAGAAGGTAAAATAAAAAAGAGTACAGTATGCATCTAGTTCTACTCAGGTAATAAAACAGTTGGATGCAAACTAAGTGTGGGCTGAAGCTCTGTGTGATTCCGTCTAGGTAAATCAGATGATAAAATGTTAAGATGAAATTTGGTAAGGGGTAAAACTTGAAGGAAGCCACAGAAATACCACACACAGTGGGTTCTCAAAAGTCAATTCCAGTAACAAGGTGTTGGTGGTACTGTGGGCACTGAGCCAGCAGAGCTCCACTGTGAAAACGGCACAGGGTATTGGGTGGCAACTCTGGGCAAGACCCCTGAAAGGCACACCCAGATTCAGATCTCTGACTCAACCCTGATTCCAGAAACTCAGTTGCCCCTTAAGGAGAAGATGACTCTGCCACCTCTGCTTGTGTAACTCTGTAACCACAGGGAGGCATTTTTAAAAAGTTAATAGACAATGAAGAAGTGGTACTTCTATGTAAGAAGTGTGGGTGTAGTAGTAAGTTTTATGAGCAGTATATGTTACTTTATGGGTGATTTGTTTTTAATATGTTGGAAATGAGAATCTGAAATATTAGAGAATTTGACCTACCAGATTTATAATTTTAATTGAAATACTTAAGAAGATTTAACTAAGTAATATCATAGTCATTGTTTAGATACTCACGAGAACCTCATTTATTGAATTTGTAAGTGTAGTTCTTAGGAGGTTGACATGTTTTAAGAGAATTTGATATGCTAAACTTAGAAGTTTTGATTTATTAACTTTGCTGGGACTATGTACATCCGGAGAAAGATTTTGTTTCTCCTATTTATAAATCATCCAGTTAGGGATCTGAAGTTTTAACAAAACCAGATGTATTAAGTTTGCAATTATAGTTTGAAATATTTAGTGAAATTTACAAGTTTAAATGTGATGTTTACATTTTTAAGCTTATTTGATTTGTTTATAAAATTTTGTGACTAATTGTAAATATGTAAGATCATTCAATTGATTAAGTTTGAAAATGTTGTTAAATGTTTAGGTGGAAGGACGCCATCTCATATTTAATAGCTAATTGAGCATTAGTCCCAGGACAAGGGAAAGTGGATGTTTAATACATACAAACTAGATTTATAAGAAAACTTCCAGGATTTAGAAGATGTGTTCAAAGGCAAAAGAAATACATCTTTAACAAATTGAGTATCAGCAAAAACACATGCAGCAAGTAAGAGTTTTTTACTATGACCAAGTTCTCCCCAGTCATTAAACACGAAAATGATGCTTCATGTGAGGGTGGTGACTTTGGGACATACAGGATGTAGGAAGTGACTGTGTAATTTTGGAGATGGTATAAAAGAAAATGATTTGGTTTTTCTGGGCTGTAATACAGTTGATTCTTGAACAATACAGGGATCAGAGGAACCAACCCTTGAAAATCCACAGTATAATTTATAGCCTGCCCTCTGTTCCTCCATATCTGTGGATTCAAACAATCACTGACTGTGTAGAACTATATTATTTACTACTGTAAAATATCTGGGTATAAGTGGACCCATGCAATTCAAACTCCTGTTGTTCAAGAGTCAACAGCATACAATATCCAAATGCTTGGCTTCTTATAGAGGGTGTGTGCATCTCCACAGATGGGAAGGATGCTGGATGGCATTTAGAAACAGGTTTGGTGACCCAGTTAGAAGTATTTTAAACTATATTTATTGTGGGGAAGGATATAATCGTTTCACCCTGTTGCTGTTATACCTAATGTAGAAGGAATCCAAGTGGAGGCTGACAGAAATGGGTGTGTATAATGGCTATAATGGTGTGTCAGTGTTTATTGGAGATCACAGATCAGGAACTTTTCATACCTTTCCATTCCTTTCCTTTTCTTTCTCTCCTTGCAGCAGTATTCCACAAGGTAACTTTTATTAATATCCCTTTTATCAGATGGGGAAATTGAGGCCCAGAGAGGTTAAGTATCTTGCCCATATTCACATACCTAGTAAGTGGTAGAACCACTGTTGGAACCCACTGCCTGTGCTCTTTCCTACACTAAACTCCATAATCAAAGATCAGATGTAAGTATATTACAAGACACTCTTATACAAAGGACATGAAAGGCACTTCACGGAGAGTCCCAAATATTAAACGTAGTGATAAAGCTGAATTGGAAAGTAGATTTAGTAAAGAATTATAAAAGAGAAGGAAAGGGCATCAGACTCCAGGCTGCTTAGACAAAGTTCCTAAGGCAGTTCATGTATTAATATTCATGCTAAGATTTATGTTACATGGGCATCATTAAACCGTCTTTTCATCCCTGGGGTTCCTTATCCATAGAGCCTCATATTTCCCCTTCCAATAAGTTGGAATCACAGCTTCTAAATGTGGCAAGAGGGAAGGTTTGGGCAATGTAAGTCAGTTTCCCAGTCTGTCCTCCAGGTCTATGACTTTCTCACGCCACTCTGCTGGAATTTTCCTGTGTCTGTGGTGGTATTTTAATATGGTATAGTCTAGGTGTTCAGACAACTACTGTAGTTATAGGACTTGGAGGGCTGGATCGAAGAGAGGTTTTTGCTGGTCCTGCCTCAGGAAGGCTAAGTAAATCAGAGAGTTCACTTCCTTTTGCTAGCAGGGGTGTTGGAGAAAAAGCCAGAGGGGTTGGCAACAGTTGGGCCACAGAAGTGTCCATGAAAGATCTCAGTTTCCAGTATGCCTTGATAGACTGGAGGTAAGGTAGAAATGATAAACACCTCTCTCAACTGAAGGTGTTCTCCTGGGGTGTAATACCTGTTGGGGACAGAGTGTGGGTCAGGAATCCAGTGGGGATGAGTCAAGTGAAGTCTGGAAGAGACAAGGTGAATTAGAACATGTAGTTATTCTTGAAAAGGGAGTTCTAAACCAAAAGTGTTCTATATTGTAGGAAAACTCCGTGGTAGACATAAATTTGGCCTGATTTTTCTTTTGCTTCAAAGCATAGCATCATAGGTGTGCTTTGAAGTCTGTCTGATGCATTGGATCTGGTTTTTAGATTTTGGTTGATGTGTGCAGAAGAGAGGTACAGTCATGTCAACCACTATAAACACTTTAATGAGTACCTGTTCTGTGCCAGACAACTGGATAGCTGCTGGTAACAGGAAACCAGACAAAGCATTCCTGTTTTCATGGTGCTTGCAATTTAGTGGGTAAGGAGGTGTGGGAGAGACCAACATGTTACAGAGAGTTGCATAAACGACATAGGAATATACAGAGAGTTGGATAAATGACATAAGAATATATAAGAAGGACACCTCATCTAGACTTGTAGATTAAGGTAAGCTTCTTGGTGGAGGTGACACCTGAACTGAGTCTAAGAAGACGAAGTCACCAGGTAGTATGCCAGCCCCACAGCAGGTAGATATGGACAAGGTGATTTTAACAGGGTAATGCTCAGTTCCGGACATTAGTTAAACTCTCATTTAAAAGGACCATTAGCAAACAAGAATAGCAAGTAGAGACCAATGAAGATGGAAAGATGAAGGAACCAGGGACAGTTAACCAAGGATCGAGAACCTTCAGGAGGGATCTATCAGAGATGGCCACATGGAAGAGACATTATACTAGTAAGAGCAGACCCAAATCAGGGGCATTATTCCTTCAACAAAAGGAATAATTTTATAATGATTCAAAATGGAATGGATTTAACAAATGAGACCAATTGAGTAAAATATTTAAGCAGAATTTGATCCTCTTACAATGGCCTCGTCTAGAAGGTTGTGGGGTTGAATTATTATTTGAGTGAAAACTTGTCAAAAGTGCTCTAACATCCTCTCTGACACAGTAGGACCCTTACATCACTTTCCTTAAATGATATAGCATTCAAAAGCCACCTTGAGCAGGAGTATACAGGCAGATATCTAAGGCACATAAATGCAAATTGCATGGGTCTCCAAGCTATGAGGGAGTGGAGAGTATGAGGATGATGCTAAAAGAAATTGTTTCTAATAGTCTTTACAAGGTGGAAACTGAATCCCCATTGGTATTGAAGATTAGATGAGACAATGGATTGGAGAGCATACATCATAAGGTATCATTATAAATTTTATTAACATAAAATCTCCATTCTAGTTTCCTAGTGACAAACATTAATAAATCATTATGATAATTCCCTGATCCAGTGCTCCTGAAGTTTATTTTAAAAAACCCAAACTCCACATTGTTTTCTCTGTACTTAGCTCTTTCTTTCCTCCTCCCCTCCTCTTCTTTGTTTAATTTTTCCGTAAGTGTTTCCCATCTTCCCAAGGATAGTTCTTTGCTTTGTCTCCAAACTCCGTCTGCATGGTACTAATTACATTGGGTTATAATGGTGTTCATAAATTTGTCAATAGCTGAAGACAGAGAGCAGAAGGATAAAGGCAATGTTTTACTGCCTCAGCATCTGGTACAAAGTTAAGTGCTCAAAAATGGTTTCATGAATGGATAGATGGATGGATGGATGAGGAAGAGGCCATTTCCCTCACTGCCATCTAATTTTATCCCCCCTTATCATACTTTGCTGACACTGTCTCTCACAGCTCACCTATGTTCTCTAATTGCCAAAATCAGTGTCATCATCCTTGGATTCTAATGACACTATAATTAATATAACCCACCACAATTTTCCTCTCTTAATTTTTGTCTCTCCTCATGTCCTGATTATTCCACTAACTCTCTGTTTCTTCATTTTTCCCTCCTATTGCCTGATAGCACATTTCCGTGAATCTTTGGTCTCTTCTCTGGAAACACATATATAGGTAAAAGAGATGTTCTCTACTTTCAAATCTCCCATAAGCCATCTGTTTGGAAAATTCCTAAGTAAACATTTTGGTCCCTGGGTTCTCATTCTCTAGCCCCATCTCTTACACTGCTTGTTGGGCATTTCCAACTAATCATTATATTTTCACATAAAATCCAACAAAAACTGTACTCATTTTCTTCTGACCAACTCCTCCATTCATTCCTTGATTCACTTGTGAGTTCACTTCAATTGAGTCAGCCTGTCATTCTCCCCAAACACTTTGCAACTTTTTACTTCCATACTTTTGTCACACAGTTTCTTTTACCTAGAATGTCACCATTATTTATCTTCTTCTCTAAAAATCTTATCTAATCTTCAAGGCCCAAATCAGTTGCCACCATTTGAGGTCTTCCTTGATCATTGTTGCTAGATAACCTCCCTCCTCTTCACTCCTATAGAATTTGTCTGTACAATACCTGTGAAACCTATCACATAACACCTTATGTTGTAGTTATCTTTAAATCAGTCTTATTTGCCTCATTATGTAGTATAAGCCCTTTGAGGGAAGACATGAAGCCCTGCTTCAGGAACCACCTTACATGGTGGCCCTATCTCTTGATGGACTGATGATCTTTGTCCAAGTTTAACCGTGTGTTTCTCCCTCACGATCATTATTCTGCCATTTGCTAATTCAACAACAATAATAATAACAAAGTCTTGTGCTCCTACTACATGCTTTTACATTGAGAATTACTCTTTATTTTCCCCCAGTTGAACCTATCTATGTTTCTGACAGCTAACCCCGTCCCCACCACCAAGGGCCTTGACCATTCAGGACACTGGGGGTGGGGGTGGTCATATGAGTAGGGAGAGGATGTGGCAAGTGCAGTGGGGCAACTCCAGAGAGTAGGTGGCCATTAAACCTCTCCAGGAAAAGTTCTGCAGCCAAAATGACTCATCCAAGATGTAACAACTCAAGTTGATCTGCATCAACCCTGATATTCGAGATTCCTGATTTGAAAAGACAGGGTCAGTTACTGTGGATGAGCTTCTAGTGAATGAACATTCTCAGCAAAACTCAGGTGCTTAGTCATGAATTGTAAGATCTATCTAAATTAGTGAAAAGGATCTTGAGATCTAAGACTCGCCTCTGGGTGTGATGGAGAAGGACTGCCCTGAGATCCAAGTCTGTCAACAAGTTGAGGTTCAAGGACAGACTGCAGGTCTAGCAGAGACTTGGGAAACAGGCTATTTAGACTTGTAGCTGAGTATGACTGGAACAGAGTGGGATGGATACCAGGGAATTAGTAGGCAGAGTTTTGTTATTTATGCACGTCTTTACTCTTGGTTCCTCTTTTAATCTCTCAGAGAGTTCATCCCCTCTTCTATCTTCAACCATTACCCCTATCTGAGCAACTATATTTTTGGTCCTGACCAAATTTCATATTGTCCAGAGACCATCATTGGATGTTTTCTTTCACTCAAATACAACATATCTAGAACCAATCTGAGTAGTGAGCAACCTTTACCTTTCATCTTGCTGAAACTATAACTTCCCCTACCAGGTAGAGAAGCAGTGTTATCAGACCAGAGCTTTTCTGAGCCTCCTGTTGCTGTGTGCTAGGTTCCAAGTGAGGTTACATTTTGCCTTTGTAGCCCATCTTGTGGGGCTTAAAGATTGGTTCCCCCCTCCTCTCTTCTTAGATGCTGCTCCACAAAACTAGAACCAGTCATCATCACTGGCTCCTGAAAAATGAAGGTGTCACCTCTCAGTGTCCTCCAGCTTCTAATTTCATGAAACATCACACACACCTTTTAGTTTGTACAATAGGAAGGAATTTAAAAATCTTATGGAGTTTTAAAATGTAAAATCCCTGGTGTTTTTTGGAGTTTAATTAGAGGTAGACATGATATTATTTAGTATATTTATCTCTGCAGCTTTTTAAAGTTCTAGGTAGTCATTGCCTTCAGTAAATAAGTATTCCTTCTGAAGGGGATCTCATTCATCCCCTCTCTCCCCTCATTCTATGGAAAGATTACAAGAAAGATTCAAATTAGTTCTACAATCTGCAGCTGAAGTTTTTTCTTTGCTTACATTTTGTTTCTAGAAGGAAATTTGGCATAGTTTACCAAGACGGTTTGACCTAACTATTCAACTTTAAGGAGTTTATTTTATGAAAAGAACAAGGGATGCTCTCAAAGATTTATGTCAAGGATATTAATTTCAAAGTTACTTGTAATCATTGAAAATGGAAACAATATACATCTAAAAATAGAGGAATGGTTAAGTAAATGATTACAGCCTTGCAATATAATGCATCCATTAAAAATCCTATTTTGAAAACTATTTCATGACATGGAAAATGGCCATGATATGATGCTAAGGGACAAAACAAAACACACAAAAAAACAGCTGCTGAAACTGTTTTTATTATGATCCAAAATTTATCTTAAAAAGTATGAGTGACTTTATGTGGTATAAATAACACAGAAAAAGTATAAGCTAGCATTCCAGACTTTTAACAGGTTAACTGTCAATAGTGGACTTGTAGATTTTTACATTTTTTTAAATGGAGGACTTGGAGATACAACCTTGAAGCCTTATGCTTAACTCTACCTTGAACTGTAACCTTGAGCATGCCATTGATGATGTTCTTCCAAATGTTCTTCTAGGAGCATGTATTATTTTATTCATTCATTCATTCGTTTAATCAATAAACATGTAGTGACTGTTAAGTGCCAAGCACTCTTCTCTGTTTTGAGAAGATAAACAAGACAGAAGAGAAATGTTCCTTGCTCTGCCCAGAGTTTATAATCCTTTAAAATTAGGAAGAAATGTTTTTAAAAATTTCATTTCATTTGACCCAGTAATTCTACTTCTGGGAAATCTACCCTAAAGAAATAATCAAGAAAGCAAAATAAAATTATCATACAGAAATGTTTATTAGTACTTTAATCATAATGGCAAAAAAATCTAGACATCACCTAGATTCCCAGCAGTAGGGGGATGGTTAAAGTAATAATGGCACATTCATAAAATGGAATAATAGGAAACCACTATAATTATGTTACTGAAGACTTTTTAATAACATGGGAAAATATTATTTGTTACTGAAGACTTTTTAATAACATGGGAAAATATTATTAATGTTTTCCATTAATATCAATGGAAAAAAGTAAGCTACAAAATTATCCAGAATCTGACTTCAATTATGTAGTGTAATAGTCATAAAAGAAATTCAACTGTTAAAAGGTGTAACTTTTGCATTGTGAATTAATGGTTGATTTGTATTTTTGTTTCTGTGTCCTTCATGAACAAGGTTTAATTTTATAATCAGGAAAACCACGTTGCTTTCATTTTTAAGATGATTCAAAGATTATCTGTTAAAAATTCAAGGAGCATACAAAAAGGTAACTTAACATTTCCTCAAAGTCTGCATTGTCATGGTGGAGAAAGAAGCGATCATTCATGTGGAAAGAGCTGGAGGCCTCTTCCTTTCTCAAGCATTCTTGGGAGAGAATGGATGACCATGCCTGTGGTGGAGCTAGATTCATCAGAGGGCCTGAAGGGATTAATTTACTCAGCTCATGAGGCTGAGCAAGGAAAAACAGAAGGAGCACTTGGAGGACTTGGAGACACAGCCTTGAGGCATCATCTCTAACTCTACCTTGAACTCTAGCCCTGAGCATGCCATTGATAATCTGCACATCAGGCACAGGTGACATTTCTTGTTTTTGTCATTGCTCTCAGCTCTGACACCAGAGATCCTCTGACCTCACTGAACAGGTGTCATGAAGGGTCAGGGTCTATGGTTTGCCTGGAGAGAAACAGTGGAGCCTGTGATGCCAGAGTCAAGGCAGCCAAAATCTGGCTCCTTGCCCAACCCACTGAAGAGTTTGACCCCGAATCTTGCCCCTAACCTTCTACATTCAAAGGGAAAGAGAAGGGCTGTAGAACATGTCATTTCTGTGTAAGCCAAAGCAAGAGAGCTGTTCTCTGGTGTTCCATCAGCTACTGAATGCTTGGGCTCATGCTGACTGTCAGGTCTCCCTTGAGCTCACACAAGTACCCGATGCAGTAAAAATACCAACTTTCCCTCTAATTTAGAGATAATCAAGACAGTGTGTGTAAGATCGAAAAGGCACCAGATTTCACTGCACATATAATCAGTTATACATCATGCTGTGAGTTTTCTAAGTTTAAGGGGGCTGATGTGAAGTTAAAGGAGCAAGTCAGTGCAGAAAGATTACAGGTACCTCACTTTCAGCAAACCAAATATCTAAAAACCAGAGTAGCATAAGAGATAAATTTACAAAAGAATTCATTTCACTACCACTTTGAGTAATTGGTTTCCCTTCTACATTTAAAATATAAATTGATTCACCACAACTTATTTTACACACAACATATTAAGCACTTAAGAGTTGCATAAAGGGAACTTAAAAATTAGCATTTGGACATCACTGCAAAGGAAACATAGTTTTCTCTGATTTTAAAAGTGATCATTGACTACAGAACCTGCAAAAGACCTCAAATCAATTGCAAATCTCTATACAAAAGAATTCAGTAATTTGGGAATGATTTTTTTTTGAAGTTTTTCTCTTAGCTCCTTCTTTGGGCTTCTCATATTCATTTATCTCAGCAAGGCCATCAAAAGAACCCATTTTAAAATCACAGTGGTAGGTGTTTTAAACATACCTCCACATCCTAGGTAAACATTTAACACTTGTACACCCATAGATATACACATTAGAGACCTAGGACACCCACAAAAAAGTCAATACAAATAGAGCTGTGCTCTAATGATCAATTTTCCATCATGCCACCTGAGGACACTTTCATTCCAGAACTGTAGCTCCAATGTGTGAAAATGCCAACATTTTCACTTTTAATCAGCTTCTGAAACCCTAGCCTGTTGGGTGCAGGAAAGAAAGAGCTTTCAATTGCCTTTAATTGCCTTTGCTAAGCATGTTTCTCTGTGGATGTAGAGAGCCTAAAAACATTGACCTCACATGGCCAGAGAAGTTTAGAAAAACTCTTGGATCCTTATCTGTGGAGTTCCTTAAGAACAGCATAGCTGCCTCTCATTTCTGAATGAGAACCCCTAGCAGCATAGAGAAAGCTGAATTAGAATCCTGAGTATTTTATGATTCTAATAAAATGCTCTTCACATCCAAATAATATTGGAGAGTTGTGGTGGGAGAAGAAAGTTCCTGAATATTCAGGAAAAATTGAAAATGAGAAATTTTGCCTATGTGTACTTAAAACTGGAAGGTATCAAAAGGCTGTACAGCTGAATAGCAGGCCTGCAAGGATTCACAAAGCTCTAGCCAGGGGCCAGCCCCTTGGCCACATCCTGGGTATCCCCTTCAGGCTTTAAAGGCAAAAGAGAGAAGGAATATATTGAAAGAAGCAAAGTAGGAGTTGAATGGAAAATGTCATGAAGATGAGTGGAGAAGGGAAAAATAAAAGAGAGAAATGAAGGAAAAAGGTGGGATGTATACATAAAGGAAGGGAGACTGGTGATGGGTGAAAAGGAGTAGAAAAAGAAAGAGAAATAGAAAAGAAAATCATGAGATAAGATAAAATCCCCCATCAACAAGTGACTCAGCTAACTGTCAGTATAAATCCAGGGGCCAATCTCCACCTTGAACCAGGCACTATCCAAACCTGAAGCTCCATAGCAATGCTATCTTCCTTTAAGGATATTTTTTCCCTTCTGCACAAAGGGCAAGCTCACCTATCGAAGGCCACAGCTGTCATGGAGTAGATACTGGCAAAGACAGCAGCAATGGGGAAGAAGTTGTGGAATTTGCAGTAGAACAGGCCGTAGTACCACTCGTTGTGGACAGCATAAGTGAAGTTCACCACCGTATTGAATGCAGCCATGGAGGCCTCTGCGAAGGCCAGGTTCACCAGGAAATAGTTAGTAACTGTCCTCATTCTCTTGTGAGCCAAGATGATCCACATCACCACCACGTTGCCCACCACGGAGGTCACCACAATGACTGTGTAGGCAGCTGCCCAAAGGACAATTTGCCAGGCCGGCTGCACAAACTGGTTGGGCTCCGAGGTGTTGGTGGAGATATTTGGGAAGAGGTCTGAGTCCACAGGGAGGACGTTATCCATTCTTCTGCTAAGCGGTTAAACCTTCCTCTCTGTACACACACACAAACCCTTTGCAGCAGGGTCCTGAGCCAGCACCTGGTGTCAGAGTCCTGTTTAAGCAAGACAGGAGGGCTGCAGGCTCTTTCTGGACAGAACTCTTTCCTTGTAAGCAGAAGACTTGGCGCTAAGATAAAAGCTTCTAGATGTGCTGTATGCCCTTGGTGGCTTTGAATTCCTCCACTTTCGAGCCTCAGAAAGCACTTGAGTTCTGTAATCTGGAGACAGCGTCTCTCCTGCGTTGAGCTGGAAAAGAGAAAAATTCCACGGGTCACGGTTCCAGGAAGCAGAGATCCTCCACCTTTCTGCACCTGCTGCTGCTTGCAACTGCTATTCCTCCTATCTGCAGCGGGAAAGGCAAAGCCCTGTGCTGCGTGAGGACTTCGGGGCGAAGGTGGGGGTGGGGGGTATTAGTCACAGCACGACCTGTCAAAGTTCAGAGTCTGTGGCAGGAATTCTGGGGCCCTGCGTCCAGCTGGAGATTTTTTCCTTTGCTTTCACTACCGCCGCCACCGTCTGCAGCTTTGCAGGCGCCTCTTGGCTCGGGTCCTGCTCAGCTCGGGAGTTAGCAGAACCTTGGCAGGCTGCGCGTGAGGTCTTTATAACCCACTGTAAAGACGTCACTGGGAAGGGGCAGTACCTGGCTACGTGCTCGCCAGTCCCCTTGCGCAGAGCTGCAGCTGCACCATCTGTTGACAACTGTCTCACTGCACCATCTCAGCCACCAAGCCTTTTGCTGCTACCTGCTGTGAGAGTCTGCAAGCCGGGTTCCCCACGCACTCCTCGAGGGGGCGCTAGCTAGGTCCCCTCGGAGTAACTGCGCCAGATGGGGTCCGCAGCTGGAACCCCAGATGAACCAAGGGGAAAGGAAGGATTCGCGAAAGAGCTGTAGCGATGGACGCTCAACATCCAGGGAGGGCAGGAATGCTTCCATAGCTCTGCAGAGGCCCCTGCTTCTGGCGGTCGGAGTTGGCCAAGTGTGGGGGCGACGTGCCAGCGCTCGCTCCGGGCCTCGCTCCAGCCCGAAACACTCCCAAAATACCTAGTTCCTTTTCCTAGCAGGCCGATTCCCCTGGGAAGCCGTGATAGGTTCTAAGCTTTGGGGACACCTTTCCCAGCCACCCCTCGCCCCATGAAAATCTTCAGTAGCGCTCTCCAGATGAGGCCCCCGCTCAGGCAGTGGGGACTGCGCTGAGCTCCCTGCGAAGCGGTATGTCTCCCAGGCGCGCATCTCTGGGCTCTCTGCCAGCACCCACTGCGGTCTCGCGTTGGCCGTCCCGAGACCAGCAGCCTCTGCCTCCGCGCCTCCCCGGCCTGTGGGCCAGAGCCGGTCCCGGGGTGGCGTCGGGGGCTCTTCCTCCTCTCCACATCCGGCTGCCAGGTTTGCATAAATACTAGAGGGCATGTCTGCTCGCCTTATCTCCCCACCCTAGACCCGACCCTGGCGGGCTTCGAGGCCTCGTCTCCTAGTCCAAGACCATTTCAAATGGCCAAGCTGGTACAGGGCGCTGGGAGAAGCTGGGAAGGGCTCGCCCGTAGGTGCCAACCGTTTCGCAGAAACCGAGGTGGACTGAGGTTCTGAGGGCGTTCCAGCCAGACACCCTGGGAGATGAGGTTCCGTGGGCACTCGAATCTTCCGAGCCTTTCTGGGGGCCATCTACCCCTCTGCCCGATCCCTCACCTTTCACTGCGGGGACTCGGAACTGTGGGATGTGGGCTGGGATGGGCGCGGGAGCTCGGGTTTGAGTAAGCCGGCACTCTACTGGGAGCCGAGTTTATGCACTCGTTCTGCCTGGTTGAGTGCTTCTCCTGCGAGGGAGCAAAGTATCTGGCGGGAAGCGCTTTAATGTTCAGAAACGTATTGTATGGATTTAAGCCGGGCTAAAATCCGATGCTTTCGGGGAATCTGCTAGTTCACTCTGCTCTTGTTGAATCCTGGAATTTCAGCGTTTATATGAATCGCATATTGCACTGCCTGGTCCTCCAAGCACCCTTAAACCCTGAAAAGAAGACTCTAGTGATACCTTGAAGAGAACAGTGGCCACACGGCCCCACCCCACCCCACCCCACCCCATTTAGAGAGGCATCAAAGGAGAGCCTTCTTGTGGAAGGCAACACCTTCTCTTCCACTCTGGATCTCTCACTGCTGCTTCCAACACCTCCCAGAGCTGACCGTGTGAGTATGTATGTGTGTGTCCACCTTTAATTTTTCCTCCCAAGCTGTCTTAAAGCTATCTTTCCCTCTTTCTCCCTGTCCGGTGGAGGCAGCCTGACTTTTTCTAAAGGAATTTTACTCAGTGCTTGGGGGTGGGGTGGGAAGAAAGAGAATAAATCCTAAGTATATAATAAAAGCTAAATATAAATAAATTTAAAATAAATGCTAAAAAATTAGGATTTATCTATTAATCCTCCATTAGTGGGGCAAGATGATAATTTGAACCAGGTACTACTGTGCTGTGGATATAGTCTAGAAAACATTTACAGTATAGTGACAGAGAAAGAGACAATTGCCTACACAAAATGGGCAGTATTATGATGAGCAAAGTATTATCTCCTGATAAGAGAAGAGGGAGGCATTAATCTAGACAATGAGGGGAACCAGGGAAGAGGGTAGAAAATCATATCTGTGGATTTGAATGTTAAGCCTGAAGAATGTTAAGGATGAGAGGAGGCTGAGGGTGAAAGAGAGGAGACTATCCCATATATACATTTCATATGTCAAATCATGTCACCCTGCTTAAAGTCCCACAAGGTCCAGCTAACTCAGAAGAACACCTACATTTCTTACTCTGGCCTTCAAGGGTCTGCATTCCTGGCCCCGAAGAGTGGGTGAGGCTGGCCTGGGTGGCTCCTTCCTGTTCCTGGATCCTCATGGCTGGTAGCCATGTCCTAAGTATGTATGGCTTGTTAAAGTTAATTTCTTTCCCACAAAAAAAAAACAACAAAGCATATTCATGATAGTTTCACATTAATAAAATGACTCAGCCATACAGTAGCCAAAGTTGTCCTTAATTCACACACACACACACACACACACACACACACACACCTTCTAAGCAGACACTTGCTCTGGCATCACTCCTTCCCCACACAGGGAATAACTTTGCAAAATTTTATCAGTAAGATCCTATATATGCTTTTTTTCTCCAAGAGTTGATATTTGTTTCCTTGGCTCTCCTTTCTACTGAACTTCCTCCTTGGCACACAACACAGACCCACCAGGCTCAAAGAAAATTCTGTTGACAACCTAGTATAAATTCTTTCTTATTTGTACAGGCCCTTTAATATTATATAAGCAGAAATGCAAACACAATAGCCATATATTTACACATATAGGATTTTCACTATCATCTGAATTTTGTTTTTCTCACTCAAAACATTGTTTGGATGCTTCAGAGACAACAGGTAGATTTAACTGATTCTTTTCAATGGCTAAGTATTATTCTTGGAGTATAGATGCATCATAATTTATACACTCTCTTCCCTATTTGTATTAAAATTCACTCTGCTTCCAGTTTTTGCTGGTAAAGACAATGCTACTATAAACATATCTATGTCTCCACAGTCCGATGCTTTATTTCAATGGGATAGATTCCAAGTGGAATTGCTAGGTAACGGATTGTATTTATATTCATATGCATATATGTATATGTGTTGTATGTTTCTATTTTATGTTGCCAGATTGCCTTCTAAAAGGATATAACACTATAACATTTCACTAGTGATTAAATTACTGTTTTCCCCACATCACCTACAGTAATAGATATTAAGGGTTTTTTTAGTTTTGTCAGTCTAAAATATGTAAAATATTATAACATTGTTAATACATAGTGTTTATTTTCCTGACAACTAGAGAATTTGGACAACTTCTCTTAATATTTTTTGGCTATATGGATTGTCCCTTCTATAAATTGTCTATTCATACCCCTTTATCCCTTTTTCTGTTGGATTGCTTTCTGGTCATTTTTTTCTAGGTACTCTTTGTATGTTATAGGTATAAACACTTTGCATGTCATGAATATTTCAAATATTTTTTCTAGTGTTATTATTTATCTCTTGAATTTATGTATTTTCCATAAAAATGTGAACAATTTTTAAGTAGTCTGTATTTGCTTTAATACCTTTTGGGTTTTTTAAGTCCTGGTTTAAAAGAACCTCCCCAAATCCTGGCTTTTTTCACATTGTTTCCTAGATTTTCTTTTCAGGTTTTTACTGTTTCTTTTTTTTAATATTTAGGTCTTTAATTCACCTTGAGTTTGCTATTTTATATTATGTAAAATACTTTTTTTGTGTAGTTTGCTCATTTCTACAGCTCTATCCACTTTCATAGTGAATTAAATCATTATCCTTGTCCTAGAATAAAATTTTGAATATATGTGATTTAATATTTATATTCTCCAGTCTTTCCCACTGATCTATTTATCTATTCTATAGCAACATTGTACATATAATTCATATGAGCTCCTACTTTTCCTAGCTCCCTTGCAATTAGGCAGAGCCAACAAATTCAGCCAACAGGTTGTTAGTGGAAATGATATGTGTCACTTCCAGGCTAAAGCATAGAAGTGTGTGTGTGTGTGAGCAGGGGAGGGAGTAAAATAAAGAGAGTAAGAGAGAGAGAGACTTCTCCATATACTGTCTCCTGCCAAGTCCCAAATGATGCAGCTATAGGAGGACAGGTCCCAATCATCTGGAATTCTGGAGTGACTGTATAACACAGGCCCCTGCCAAATCATTATGGACGTGTAGCATAAGCAAGAAATGAATTCTTCTCTTGTTAAAGCACTAGGGCTTGGGATTAATTTGTTACTCACTATGATATAGTAGCTTATCCTAACAGAAAAATATTCTGATACTGGTAAGGCAAGTTCACATAAGTGCTCATTTCATGATTTTCTTATCTATTTTGGGACATCACATTTAAATTTTAGTATTTTTAATTCAATTTTAAAAATTCCAAACAAAATAGACTACAGTACTATTCTAATTGGAACTGCCTGTAATTTATTTAATTTTGACAAAATTGACATTTTTGATACTAGAGTTTTTCTTCCAAGAACATGGTATGCCTTTCCATTTCTTCAAGTCTTGTTTTATGCCTTTCAAAAAAGATTTTATAATTTTGGTTAAAATAGATCCAGTCTTTTGATTAAAGGTATTTCCATGTGTTTTGTTTCTATTGTAAATGAAATATTTTCCTTTTTTACCCTAGATCAAAGAAAGCCTATTGACTTCTGTGTATATGTATTTGTTTGTATGTGTCTGTGTGAGTGTGTGTGTGTGACCTAGCCATTCTACTAAATTTCTTATTCAAGAAAATTCTAGTGTTTTTCACTTGAGTTTCTTTGGTTTTCAATCACACCTTTAACATTTTCTTGGCTCATTGAATTTCCTTTACCTTCCAAGACAAAGTCGAATTCAGAATAGTGGTAGCAGGTATTTCCATACAGTTTCTGAAGTTAATTAGGATGGTTTTGTTTTTTTACCATTTAGGATAATATTTGTTGTTAAATTTGCTAGACAGTCTTTTACGTTTAAATAGCTTCCTTCTACTATATTTTGCATTGAAGTTTTCATTGGAATGTCATATCATTTCTTTTTCTTTTTAATGCCTTTTTCGGGATTTGCTGATATGAATGTGCAATTTTTTTCACTAACTTGTTGACACAATGGATTAAATGGATAGACTTCCCAACACTGACCCAAACACTGACCTAACCTAACCTTCCTGGCATGAATTCTGCTTGGCCAGAGGCTATATCATTCCTTTGATACATTGCTGGAATCAAATTGCTTATGTTTTATTTAACATTTTTGCATCTATTTGCCTAAGCAAGATTGGTGTCTAGCTTTTTTTCCTCTTTTCCTTTTCTATCTTGATAAGGTTTTGGTATCAATGCTATGTATCAAAAAATGAACTGTGAAGCATCTAATCTTTAACTATGGCCAAAGTATTACTCCTGGTCCCTGAACCAGCAGCATTGGCATCACCCGGAAGCTACTTGAGAATGTAAGTTCTTGGGCCAATGCAGAACTACCAAACTAGGTAGGCATTTTAATAAGACTGTAGGTCTTATTACACAGTGTTCATTGCAGCACTATTTACAATAGCCAGAACATGGAAGCAATCTAAATGTCCATCAACAGATGAATGGATAAAGAAGATGTGGCACATATATACAATGGAATATAACTCAGCCATAAAAAGAAACCAAATTGAGTTATTTGCAGTGAGGTGGATGGACCTAGAGTCTGTCATACAGAGTGAAGTAAGTCAGAAAGAGAAAAACAAATACCGTATGCTAATACATATATATGGTATCTGGAAAAAAAATGGTTCTGATGAACCTAGGGGCAGGACAGGAATAAAAACGCAGATGTAGAGAATGTACTTGAGGACACGGGGAGGGGGAAGGGTAAAGTGGGATGAAGTGAGAGAGTAGCACTGACATATATACATTACCAAATGTAGAACAGATAGCTAGTGGGAAACAACTGCATGGCACAGGGAGATCAGCTCTGTACTTTGAGACCACCTAGAGGGGTGGGATAGGGAGTGTGGGAGCGAGACACAAGAGGGGGGTGGATATGGGGATATTAGTATACATATAGCTGATTCACTTTGTTATACAGCAGAAACTAACACAACATTGTAAAGCAATTATACTCCAATAAAGATGTTAAAAAAAAAAAAAGACTGTAGGCGACTCGTATGCACATTAAAGTTAGGGGAGCTTAAAAGAGGTCTAAGTGTTTTCCAAATTTATCAGATGATAAGAACATCTTGAATTACTTGTTAAATAAACATGTTATCATTTTCCCCTAAAAATTCTAATTTGGTAGGACTGGATTGGGGCTCAGTGATCTGTGCTTTTATCAAGTACTTTGGGTCAGTCTTCTCTTCAAGCAAGTTTTGGAAATAAAGGGGTCTGTTATTTAAAATCCAGCATGAAACTAGATGAGTCCTTTCTTCATCTCAAGAAAATTTTCTTCTAGTATTTTTTGAAATTATTACCTCTTTTCCATTAGTCCTTTTTTCTCCTTTTGGGACTCTTATTTTTGGCATGCTATGTCTCTTGTATTCATTCTGTGAATGTTTTAAAAACTATGCCTCACCCCTTGGTGGTAACTAGTATCTAAAAAATGAAATAACAGAATAGAAAACGTCAGAGTGCATAACACATAGAGTAAGGGTAAGTATTGTTTTGTGAAATTTTTATTTCCATTACATCCTTGTGTGAATTGCAGTAAAAAAAAAAATAAAAATTTGAACGCGATTCTGAAAGTTTCTTTAAAATTTCCTCATGGTTTCCATCTTTTTTATATTTCTGATTTGTGTTCAAATATATTTCTTGCACTTGATTTTTCTAAACCTTTCCCTTGGGTCTTTTAATACAGATGTAGAGTAGTTTAGCCAAAATGTTTTTGCTTAGTTTCTTGAATCTCCTTAAGGATACTTACTGTTATTGTAATGTTTTATTCAGGTGTTCATGTAACTCTTTCAGCAGCTCTCTTACCTGAACATGTTTTCTGATTGTCTAGCTTCATTTTTTTTCTGACTGCTAGGTACCATTGCATAGATTGCTGTTTTCTTTCTTACGTTACCAGGGCTCAGGTTGAAGCATTCTAAACAGTGGACAGTTAGTGATTACCCAGGTCATGAAAGAAGTTGTGGGATTAGGGTTAGGGTTGTCCACTCCCTCCCCCAACATACAGGCTATCAAAGTTCTGCTGTGATACTGCCAGGGAGCATCCCTGCCTTTCATTCTCCTAGCCTTTTTCTGCCCCAGGGGCAGGGAGACCTACCTCATCCTTCCTATTTCCTCTAGACCTTTTGAGCATCATGGAGACTCCCTGGTACACCAACCCAGGGCAGATACTTGCCCCTATTTTAAGATCTGAGTACCCAGTTTCCTCTGTTTCGGTTCTCCTCCAAGTTTTCATTCTGATCTCCCAACAAAGCCCAGTCTGCTAGAGGAAGCTCTACTGAATTCTATTGTTCTCTTAGTTCAACCCCCAACAGAGTCCCAGGAATCACTTTATGTCCAGCTGCCCCTAAGGCCTGAAGCCACTTGGATGATGAGAGAGGATATTGGAGTTGGCTGAGAAAGGGAGGGAAGCTGCATTCAGCTCCCCATAAACTCTGGTCCCCTGGAACCACTAGTGTGGAAGCAACTCCTTCCCCACTTCAAGTGTTGATGTGTTACTTAGTCACTGGCTCCCTTCCTCAGCCAACCTTTCACAAGACAGACTATCTGGTGTGCATTATACCTCATTCAAATTAGATTGTTAGCTCTCTGAAGGCAAGAATAATGTTATTTAACTATGTATTTGTTAGCACACCCTTCCATACAGTGTTCTTCCCAGAGTGGATGATCAATACATATGTATTAAATTGGATTGAATTACACAAAAATGGTTGAATTTAGAAAGGCAGGGAGGCAGCAACAGATCAGAAGTCATTAAACTGTAAATCTTCCAAACAAAAAACAACAATAAACAATAATAATAACAGGAGGCAGGAGGAGGAAGAGGAGGATCCCTGGCACTTAAACAGTGATTACTATGTGCCAGGCACTATTCTATGTGCTTTACATATAATCACTTTATTTTATCTTGTGTCAGCACTTCTAATATAATAACATGAGTACTATGATTATAACTGTATGTGGATGTTATGCCCCTCCTACTTCTCCAGACTCATGAAACATTTTTCTTAAAGTAACCATTTCCCACACAGACCCTTGTTCCTCATAGTGTTCTGAACAGTGAGATGCCTCTGAACTGAACTGAAGGTGGTGGGAGTAGGCAGTGTGGTCTGCTCAGCCATGGTAGGGACAGACACTGTGGTCTATCTGAAAAACTCCGGTGCAAAGCCTTTGTTTCTTAAAGGGTGGCAGACACAGTTCTGAGCCTAAACCTTATGAGGTCTTGTGAACTTCTTTTCCCATTCTCTCTCTCTCACACACATACACTCTGCTAACCACATTAAAACAAGCCCAGACTAGCCTGCTGGTAGATAAGAGGCCATGAACTGGAGACCCCAGTCGTCCCAACCAAGAACCTCCTAGACCAGATCACAGCCCGTCAATCCCCAAACATGTGAGGGTACCCAGATCTGCAGAGCCACATGAGCCCAGGCAATACCAGATGAATCATCCAGTTGACCTGCAGACTCATGAACAAAACAGTCAATCGTTATTTTAAGCCACTGAGTTTTGAGGTGGCTTGTTATACAACAGCTAACGAATACAGGAAGACTGGCAATATGTAAGTGAACAAATACATAAGGGAGAGTAAGCAGTTCAGATATGGACAACTGCCGTGAAGGAAATAAGACAGGTTCACATAATGGAGAGGGACTTGCACAGGCTACTATATATAAGAAGCGGAGTGAAGGCCTTTCTGAGGAGGAGAGAGGTAAGCCAAGATCTGATTGATTAGAAGATGCTGACTGTGGGGAGGGTTGAGGCAGTGTTTTCCTGGAGCAAAGAAAAGCATGTGTTGGGGGAGAAATGAGTTAGAAAGGCAATGAGAGGGGAAGAGGTCTGGGAGAGAGGCAGGAGCCAGACTGGAGCCCTGCAGGCTGCAATAAGGAGTCAGGATTTTAACTCGTGCTGGGAGAAGCCATGAGAACATTGACACAGGGAAGTGTTATTGCATTTTTTCACTCTCTGGCTGTTGTGTGGTGGCTGCAGGAAAGCAGTTGATAGACCAATGCAGAGGTCAGATGGGAGGTGCTGGTGACTCAGATGAAGATGGCCCTAAGTGAGCAGACCTCCTCCATACCTGCCATAGCACTCACTCCATTCTTCCTTGTTCAGAGCCTGCTGTTTACCCAGCAGGGCTGCCACCAGGTGATGGTGGGCTCCCTGAGGGGGTCACCTGTCTCCTTTGTCTCCCCATATCCGATGCCACACACACAGTAGGGCCTTAGAAAACACTTGCCTTAGGAATGCTCTTCTCTGAATTTTTGATCCCTAACTTGTGCAGTGAAGTCCTATCCAGTCTCTTCCCTTTCCTTTCACTCCAGTGGCTTGGAAGAGGTGCTAGTCCTCTTTCACAGCACTGTGGAGGCCCCAAGAACTGCTCCAGGACATGGTCTTTGTTATTACAAAGCATCTCTTAATGGCCTGTGGCCACCACCGCCCAGTTGGCTCCTCTCCAAAGCCTGGAGTGCGTGCCTGGACTCTGTTTGGGGTTCAGCCTGAATCATCAGGTTACTGTGGGGAAGTCTTTAGGCTATTTGGCAACTCCTTCTCCTGCTATAAAATTCCTCTGGTTTGCGCTTCCCATCAACCCACCTTGAAGGCCCTAGACTCCTACGATCCAGCGTTTATAGAGCACCAGGAGTGATGGAGGCAACCACTAGGAGCAGGTGTTGTATTTGGGACCTTGAACTGATGAGCTAACGTTCCCCAAGCACCTTGGAAGTCACAAATATAGGAACTTTATGAGGATATTACCCTTATTGCTTTTTTTTTAAAGAGAGGCAGACAACAACACGTCTTTAGAGGTAATGACCTAAAGGCCGTCCAAAGTAGTTTTAAAGGATGATTGGTCACAAAAAGCCTTGAAACAAGTTATTTCATTTTAGATGAACTGGATAAGAGTTGTTATTTAGTTAATGATTGCAAGAAAGAGGCTGTATTGCGAGAAAGAGCAAGAGCACACAATGGATGTACTGACATCCATGGGAACAGAATATAATTGTGCGTTACTGAGATGGAAACCAATATTAGCATGGTCAGGGGATAATAGTAATTTTAGTGTATCTATCTGGGAAATTTTTTAAGGATAGTGTATATGAACAGCTGAAGTAGATGCAGAGTGATTATGAGAGTCTGAATGTGTCTTTGTAAAGTGGAAGAGAAAAGGAATAAAATAAAAAGGCATTCCTCTCTAAAGAGTAAAATTCTAGCTAATATACAGGGTAGATGAAAAATTAATAAATTATCAATTATGGTTCTGCTTTTATTTCTATTTGCCAGGATTTATGGCTTCTGTGTGATGTCCTCTTGGGATAAGAGATGTGAATATATAAAAATGTGTCATCTGTGACACATATCACATTTAACAGAAAAAATCTCAGGCTTGATCAGTATTTTCATTTGCTGTCACCTTTTTCTAAAGTATAGGGTATTAGAGGAGGTGGCCAAGTAGGAAGACCATGAACTCATCTCTTCCCATGGACGCACCAAAATTACAATTATTTACAGAGCAACTATGAGAACAACCTGAAGACTAGCAGAAAAGATTTTCTACAACTAAAGGTATAAAGAAGGAACCACAACAAGATGGGTAGGAAGTGTGGAGACATGATATAGTCAAGACTCACTCCCCTGGGAAGGTGACCCTCAAATGGGAGGATAATCACAATTGCAGAGGCCCTCCCCAGGGAAAGAGGTATCCAAGCCCCACATCAGACTCCTCAGCCAGGGAGTCCTGCACCAGGAAGATGAGCCCTCAAAACATCTGGCTTTGGAGGCTGGTGGAACTTGCATATGGGAGAGCCTGAGGGCTATAGGAAATGGGGAATCCTTTCTTAAATTGTGCACACAAAATCTCACATGCTTGGCGTCCCAGTGCAGAGGCAGTAATTAGAAGTGGCCTGGGGGGCTTCCCTGGTGGTGCAGTGGTTGAGAATCTGCCTGCCAATGCAGGGGACACGGGTTTGAGCCCTGGTCTGGGAAGATCCCACATGACGCGGAGAAACTGGGCCTGTGAGCCACAGCTACTGAGCCTGCGCGTCTGGAGCCTGTGCTCTGCAACAAGAGAGGCCGCGATGGTGAGAGGCCCGCGCACCGCGATGAAGACTGGCCCCCGCTTGCCGCAACTAGAGAAAGCCTTCGCACAGAAACAAAGACCCAACACAGCCATAAATAAATAAATAAATAAATAAATAATAAATACATTTATATATAAAAAAAGAAGTGGCCTGGGTCAGACGCCCTTCCTGATTGCTTGGAGAGCCTCCCAGAGAGGCAGGAGGCAACTGGGACTTGTGCTGGGGATAGAGCCATTGGTGACAGCCTTTGGGGGGAGCTCCTTATGAGGAGCTATCACTGGCAAGTGCCATTTTGGAATCCCCCCTCTAGTGTATTAGTACCAGGGACCCCGTCCCGCCCACCAGTGGGCCAGCACCAACCCCGAGCCACCTGGGCCATGCAGCCAACTGCATGGGAAGACAACCCCACCATCCAGTGTGCCTGCAGCCACTGCATGAAGCACAGCTTCACAGACAATCAGGACAGGGATCCATCCCACCTACCAACACAGACATAATAGTTGGCCCCACCACAATAGAAAGGTGCACACAACAAATATAAGGGCACCTCTAGAGCACATGGCTCTGGTGACCAGAGGGGAGCATGCTGCTGGACCCCTTAGGACGTCATCTACATAAGGCCATTTCTCTAAAAGAGGAAAATGTAATCAACCTACCTAATACATAGAAATAAACTCAGAGGTTGGGCAAAATGAGGAAACAGAGGAGTATGCTTCAAACAAACAAACAACACATAAACTCAGAAAAGATCTAAATGAGGTAGAGATAAGCAATTTACCCAATAAAGAGATCAAGGTAATGATCATAAAGATGTCCAACAATAAAATGATATGAGTATTACCTTCCTCAAGGACAGTTTGAGAATTAAAGAAGATAATGTGTATGTCTTTAACATTGCATTGATTACGTAAACGATGGTAATAGCAATGTAACACTGCTTACCTAAACATCTTACTTTTAGTATCTACACTCCCTTATGGCACATACTCTGTCTTTTTAAAAATTGAAGTATAGTTGATTTATAAATTTATATTAGTTTCAGGCATATAACATAGTAATTCAATATTTTTACAGATTACATTCCATTTAAAGTTATTATAAGATATTGGCTATATTCCCTGTGCTGTATAACATATCCTTGTAGCTTATTTATTTTATACATAATAGTTGGTGCCTCTTAATCCTCACTGCTAATTTTCCCCTTCCCCCTTTTCTCTCCCTACTGGTAATCACTAGATTGTTCTTTATATATGTGAGCCTGTTTCTGTTTTGTTATATTGATTTGTTTGTTTCATTTTTTAGATTCTATATATAAATAATAACATAGTGTTATCTTTGATTTATTTCACTAAACATAATAAAACTAGGTCCATCCATATTGTTGTAAGAGGTAGAATTTCATTTTTATGGCTGACTAATATTCCATTGTGGGTGTATATATATATATATATATATATATATATATATATATATATATATATATAACCACATCTTCATTATCTATTCATTTGTTGATAGACACGGGTTGCTTCCATATCTTGGCTCTTGTAAACAATGCTGCTCTAAAATTTGGGGTTCATGTATCTTTTTGAATTGATGTTTTCTTTATTCTCAGATATATACCAAAGAGTGGAATTGCTGAATCATATGGTAGTTCTAGTTTTAGTTTTTAAAGGAACCTCCATACCGTTTTCCATAGTGGCTGCACCAATTTACATTCCCATTAACAGTGTACAAGGGTTAAGTTTTTTCCATATCCTTGTCAATATTGGTTATCTGTAGACCTTCTGAGGATAGCTATTATGATATGTGTAGGGTGCTATCTCATGGTGGTTTTGATTTGCAATTCTCTGATGATTAGTCAGGTTGAGCATCATATCATGTGCCTGTTGGCCATCTGTATGTTTTCTCATGATTTTTTGTACCTTTGTGGTATTGGTTATTTCTCCTGCTTCATTTCTTATTTTGTTTATTTGTGGCCTCTCTCTTTTCTTCTGGCTAAAGGTTTATTAATTTTGTTTATCTTTCCAAAACATCAGCTCTTTGTTTCATTGATTTTTCTATTGTTTTTTCAATCTCTATTTTATTTATTTCCTATGTGACCTTTATTATTTCCTTCCTTTTGCTGACTCTGGGCTTTGTTAGTTTCCTTTTTCTAGTTTTTTAGGTGGTAGGTAAGATTGATTGAGATTTTTCCTGTTTCTTGAGGAAGACCTATATTGCTATGAACCTCCCTCTTAGAACTGCTTTTGCTGCATTCCATACATTGTGGAAAGTGATATTTCCATTTTCATTCATCTTGAGGTATTTTTTAATTTCCTCTTTGATTTAATCAGTGACCAATTGGTATTTTTTAGCAGCATGCTGTTTAGTCTCCACTTGCTTTTTTTTTCCCCCCATTTTTCTTGGTAGTTGATTTCTAGTTTCATACCATTGTGGTCAGAGAGAATGCTTGATATAACTTCTATTCTGTTAATTTTGTTGAGGCTTATTTTGTGGCATAGTATATGATCTATTCTGGAGAACTTCCCATGGAGAGTTGAAAAGAATTTGTATTCTGCTATTTTTGGATGTAATGTCGTGTAGATATCTATTAAGTACAATTGGTCTATTGTGTCATTTAAGACCACTGTTGCCTTATTTATTTGTTGCCTGAATGATATGTCCATTGATGTCAATGGGACGTTAAATTTCCCTACTATTATTATGTTATAGTCAATTTGTCCCTTTATATGTTTAGGTGCTTCTGTATTGAATGTGTACATGTTAATGAGTGTAATATCCTCTTCTGGTATTGATCCCTTTATCATTCCCTTTATTAATATACAATGCCTTTATTTCTTATAAACTTTGTTTTAAAGTCTATTCTTTTTTTCTGGTATGGGCATTGTTGTTTTCACTTTCTTTTCTTTTCCATTTGCATATCTTTTTCCATACCCACACTTTCAGTCTGTGTGTTTCTTTAGCCCTAAAGTCAGAGTTTCTACTGTGGAGCCAAATGAACCAGCTATGAATATACATATATCCCCTCTTTTTTGGACTTCCTTCCCATTTAGGTCACCACAGTGCATTATGTAGAGTTCCCTGTGCTATACAGTATGTTCTCATTTGTTGTCTATTTTATACATAGTAACAATAGTGTATATGTGTCAATTCCAATCTCCGAATTCCTCCCACTGCCCCCCTCTTTCCTCCTTGGTATCCATACATTTGTTCTCTACATCTGTGTCTCTATTTCTGCTTTGCAAATAATATCATCTATACCATTTTTCTAGATTCCACATATATGTGTTAATATATGACATTTGTTTTTCTCTTTCTGGCTTACTTCACTCTGCATGACCCTCACTAAGTCCATCCACGTCTCTACAAATAACCTAATTTCTTTCTTTTAAATGGCTGAGTAATATTCCATTGTATATATGTACCACTCCTTCTTTATCCATTCATCTATTGATGGACACTTAGGTTACTCCCATGTCCTGGCTATTGTAAATAGTGCTGCAATGAACACTGTGGTGCATGTGTCTTTTTCAATTATGGTTTCCTCAGGGTATATGCCCAGTAGTGGGATTGCTGGGGCATATGGTAATTCTACTTTTAGTTTTTTAAGGAAACTCCAAACTGTTCTCCACAGTGGCTGTATCAATTTACATTCCTACCAACAGTGCAAGACGGTTCCCTTTTCTCCACACCCTCTCCAGAATTTATTGTTTGTAGATTTTTGATAATGGCCATTCTGACTGGTGTGAGGTGATACCTCATTGTAGTTTTGATTTACATTTCTCTAGTGATTAATGACTTTGAGCATTCTTTCATGTGTTTGTTGGCTGTCTGTATATCTCCTTTGGAGAAATGTCTATTTAGGTCTTCTGTCCATTTTTTGGATTGGGTTGTTTGTTTATTTCATATTGAGCTGCATGAGCTACTTGTAAATTATGGATATTAGTCCTTTGCCAGTTGCTTCATTTGCAAATATTTTCTCCCATTCTGAGGGTTGTCTTTTCATCTTGTTTATGTTTTCCTTTGCTGTGCAAAAGCTTTTAAGTTTCATTAGGTGCCACTTGTTTATTTTTGTTTTTATTTTCATTACTCTAGGAGGTGGGTCAAAAAAGATCTTACTGCAATTTATGTCAAAGAGTGTTCTGCCTATGTTTTCCTTTAAGAGTTTTATAGTGTCTAGATTTACATTTAGGTCTTTAATTCATTTTGAGTTTATTTTTGTATATGGTGTTAGGGAGTGTTCTAATTTCATTCTTTTACATGTAGCTATCTAGTTTTCCCAACACCACTTATTGAAGAGGCTGTCTTTTCTCCATTGTATAATTTTTGCCTCCTTTTTCATAGATAAGGTGACCGTAGGTGTGTTCACCTTGTGTCTTTTGATTGGAGCATTTCATACATCAACATTTAAAATAATTGTTGACAGGTATGTGTTTATTGCCTTTTTATTCCTTGTTTCCAGTCGTTTTTGTAGTTGTTCTCTATTCATTCCCTGTTTTTGTTTCTACCGTTATGGTTTGATGATTTTCTTTACTAGTGTGTTTGGGTTCCTTTCTTGCTAGTTTTTGTGTATCTATTGTAGGCTTTTGATTTATGGTTACCAAGGAGTTCATATATGTTGGCCCATAATTGTATCTACTTGCTTTAAACTGATTGTCATTTAAGTTTCAAACACATTTTAAAAGATATTGTATTCCTCTCCCCCACATTTTGTGTTTTTGATGTCATAGCTTATTCCTTTACTGTTTACTGAGATTTCATTTGGTTTACAATTTTTTGTCTTTTAATGGATGTGTAGGCTTATTTAAGTGATCTTCTATCTTTACTATATATTTACCTTTCCTATCAGGATTTTCCCTTTCCTGTAGATTCTTAGGTTTCTTCAATTTAGAGAAGACCCTTCAACATTTCTTTTAACGTAAATTCAATATTGCTGTATTCTTTTAGTTTTTACCTGTTTGAGAAGCTCTTTATCTCTCCTTCCATTATAAATTATAATCTAGCTGTGTACAGTATACTAGGTGGCAGGTTTATTCCTTTCAGCACTTTGAATATATCATGCCACTACTATCTCACCTGCAAAATTTTGCAGAGAAAGAAGCTGATAGCATTATGGGGATTCCCTTGTACATGACTTTTTGTCTTTCTCTTGATGCCTTTAGAATTCTCTCTTTATCTTTAACTTATGCCATTTTAATTATGATATGTCTTGGTGTGGGTCTATTGTGATCATTTGTTTGAGACTCTCTGTGCTTTCTGTACCTGGCTGTTTCCTTCTTTAGGTTTGGGAAATTTTCAGCCATAATTTCTTCAAATGCATTTTTAATTCCCTTCTCTTCTTTTCTCGTTCTGGAACCCCTATAATGCAAATGTTGGTATGCTTGATACTATCCCATAGATCTTGTATGTTTTTTGTTGTTGTTGTTTCATTTGTATTTCTGTCTGTTGTTCTGATTAGCTTATTTCCATTACTCTATATTCCAGATCACTTATGCATTCTTCTCTTTTAGTCTACTATACATTGTTTCTAGAGTGTTTTTTTTATAAAGTGAAGTATAGTTGAAAAACAATAATATATAAGTTACAGATATACAATACAGTGACTCATAATTTTTAAAGGTTATACTCCACTTATAGTATTATAAAATATTGGCTATATCTCCTGTGTTGTATAATATACCCTTGTAGCTTATATTATACATAATAGATTTTACCTCTTAATCTCCTACCGCTATCTCACCGGTTCCCACGCCCTTCTCCACACTGATAACCACTAATTTGTTCCCTATATCCATGAGTCTCTTTCTTTTTTGTTATATTCATTAGTGTGTTTTAATTTTTAGATTCCACATATAAGTGATATCATTCAGTTTTTGTATTTCTCTGTCTGACTTATTTCACTTAGCATAATACCATCAAAGTCCATTCATGTTGCTTCAAATGGCAAAATTTTATTCTTTGTTATGGCTGAGTAATATTCCATTGTGTGTGTGTATGTGTGTGTGTGTGTGTGTGTGTGTGTGTGTATATATATATACCACAACTTCTTAATCCATTCATCTGTTGATGGACAATTAGACTGCTTCCATATCTTGGAAATTGTAAATAATGCTGCTATGAACATTGAGATGCTTGAATTTTTTTTTAAACATCTTTATGGGAGTATAATTGCTTTACAATGGTGTGTTAGTTTCTGCTTTATAACAAAATGAATCAGCTATACATATACATATACTCCCATATCGCCTTCCTCTTGTGTCTCCCTCCTACCCTCCATATACCACCCCTCTAGCTGATCACAAAGCACCAAGCAGATCTCCCTGTTCTATGTGGCTGCTTCCCACTAGCTATCTATTTTACATTTGGTAGTATATGTTAGTTCATGCCACTCTCTCACTTCATCCCAGCTTACCCTTCCCCCTCCCCATGTCCTCAAGTCCATTCTCCACATCTGCGTCTTTATTCCTGTCCTGCCCTTAGGTTCTTCATAACCATTTATTTTTTCGATTCCATATATATGTGTTAGCATACGGTATTTGTTTTCTCTTTCTGACTTACTTCACTCCGTATGACAGACTCTAGTCCATCCACCTCTCTACAAATAATTCAATTTGGTTTCTTTTTATGGCTGAGTATTATTCTATTGTATATATGTGCCACATCCTTCCTCTCTATCCATTCATCTGACGATGGATACTTAGGTTGCTTCCATGTCCTGGCTATTGTAAATAGAGCTGCAATGAACATTGAGGTACATGACTCTTTTTGAATTATAGTTTTCTCAGGGTATATGCCCAGTAGTGGGAATGCTGGGTCATATGGTAGTTCTATTTATAGTTTTTTAAGTACCCTCCACTATGTTTTCCATAGTGGTTGTGTAAATTTACATTCTCACCAACCGTGCAGGAGGGTTCCCTTTTCTCAACACCCTCTCCAGCATTTATTGTTTGTAGATTTTTTGATGATGTTCGTTCTCACTGGTGTGAGGTGATACCTTATTGTAGTTTTGATTTGCATTTCTCTAATTAATAGTGATGTTGAGCATTCTTTCATGTGTTTGTTGACTATCTGTATATCTTCTTTGGAGAAATGTCTGTTTAGGTCCTCTGCCCATTTTTGGATTGGGTTGTTTGTTTTTTTGATATTGAGCTGCATGAGCTTCTTGTAAATTTTGGAGATTAATCCTTTGTCAGTTGCTTCATTTGCAAATACTTTCTGCCATTCTCTTTCTTTTTCTTTTTACATCCTTATTGGAGTATAATTACTTTACAATGGTATGTTAGTTTCTGCTTTATAACAAAGTGAGTCAGCTATAAATATACATATATCCCCATATCTCCTCCTACTTGCATCTCCTTCCCAACCTCCCTATCCCACCCCTCTAAGTAGTCACAAGGCACTGAGCTGATCACCCTGTGCTATGTGGCTGTTTTCCACTAGCTATCTATTTTATATTTGGTAGTATATATAAGTCCATGTCACTCTCTTACTTCATCCAAGCTTACCCTTCCCACTCCCTGTATCCTCGACTACATTCTCTACGTTTGTGTCTTTATTCCTGTCCTGCCCTTAGGTTTTTCATAACCATTTTTTAAAAAATTCCACATATATGTGTTAGCATTCGGTATTTGTTTTTCTCTTTCTGACTTAGTTCACTCTGTATGACAGACACTAGGTCCATCCACCTCACTACAAATAACTCAATTCGGTTTCTTTTTATGGCTGAGTAATATTCCATGGTATGTATGTGCTACATCTTCTTTATCCATTCATCTGTTGATGGATACTAAGGTTGATTCCACGTCCTGGTTATTGTAAATAGAGCAGCAATCAACATTGTGGTACATGACTCTTTTTGAGTTATGATTTTCTCAGGGTGTATGCCCAGTAGTGGGATTGATGGGTCATATGGTAGTTCTATTTTTAGTTTTCTAAGGACCCTCCCCCCATACTCTTCTCCATAGTGGCTGTATCAGTTTGCATTCCCACCAACAGTGCAAGAGTGTTACCTTTTCTCCACACCCTCTCCAGCATTTATTGTTTCTAGATTTTTTTTATAATATATCTGCTTTCAAACCTTTTCTTTTTTTAAACTTTTGGGTTTATTTATTTTTATTTATTTATTTATTTATGGCTGTGTTGGGTCTTCATTTCCATGTGAGGGCTTTCTCTAGTTGTGGCAAGTGGGGGCCACTCTTCATCACGGTGTGCAGGCCTCTCATTATCGCAGCCTCTCTTGTTGCAGAGCACAGGCTCCAGATACGCAGGCTCAGTAATTGTGGCTCACGGGCCTAGTTGCTCCACGGCACATGGGATCTTCCCAGACCAGGGCTAGAACCCAAATCCCCCGCACTGGCAGGCAGACTCCGAACCACTGCGCCACCAGGGAAGCCCTGTTTCTAGATTTTTTAATGATGGCTATTCTGACTGGTGTGAGGTGGTAACTCATGGTAGTTTTGATTTGCATTTCTCTAGTGATTAATGATGTTGAGCATTCTTTCATGTGTTTGTTGGCAATCTGTATATCTTCTTTGGAGAAATGTCTATTTAGGTCTTCTGCCCATTTTTGGATTGGGTTGTTTGTGTTTTTGATATTGAGCTGCATGAGCTGCTTGTAAATTTTGGAGATTAATCCTTTATCAGTTGCTTCATTTGCAAATTTTTTCTCCCATTCTGAGGTTTGTCTTTTCGTCTTGTTTATGGTTTCCTTTGCTGTGCAAAAGCTTTTACGTTTCATTAGGTCTCATTTAAAAATTTTTTGTTTTTATTTTCATTTCTCTAGGAGGTGGGTCAAAAAGGATCTTGCTGTGATTTATGTCAAAGAGTGTTCTGCCTATGTTTTCTTCTAAAAGTTCTATAGTATACAGTCTTACATCTAGGTCTTAATACATTTTGAGTTTATTTTTGTGTATGGTGTTAGGAAGTGTTCATTCCTTTACATGTAGCTATCCAGTTTTTCCAGCACCACTTAATGAAGAGGCTGTTTTTCTCCCTTGTATATTCTTGCCCCCTTTATCAAAAATAAGGTAATCATATGTGCATGGCTTTATCTCTTGGCTTTCTATCCTGTTCCATTGATCTATATCTCTGCTTTTGTGCCTGTACCATCCTGTCTTGATTACTGTAGTTTTGTAGTATAGTCTGAAGTCAGGGAGCTTCATTTCTCTAACTCTGTTTTTCTTTCTCAAGATTGCTTTGGCTATTCGGGGTCTTTTGTGTTTCCATATACATTGTGAAATTTTTTTTCTAGTTTTGTGAAAAATGCCATTGGTAATTTATAGGGATTGTATTGAATCTGTAGATTGCATTGGGTAGTATAGTCATTTTCACAATGTTGATTCTTCCAATCCAAGAATATAGTATATCTCTCTATCTTTTGGTATCATCTTTAATTTCTTTCATCAGTGTCTTATAGTTTGCTGCATAAAGGTCTTTTGTCTCTTTAGGTAGGTTTATTCCTAGGTATTTTATTCTTTTTGTTGCAATGGTAAATGGGAGTGTTTCATTAATTTCTCTTTCAGATTTTTCATCATTACTATATAGGAATGCAAGAGATTTCTGTGCATTAATTTTAAATCCTGCTACTTTACCAAATTCATTGATTACCTCTAGTAGTTTTCTGGTAGCATCTTTAGGATTCTATATGTACAGTATCATATCATCTGCAAAGAGTGACAGTTTTACTTCTTTTCTGATTTGGACTCTTTATTTCTTTTTCTTCTCTGATTGGTGTGGCTAAAACTTCCAAAAATATGTTGCAAAGTAGTGGTGAGAGTGGGCAACCTAGTCTTCTTCCTGATCTTAGTGGAAATGGTTTCAGTTTCTCACCACTGAGAATGATGATGGCTGTGGGTTTATCATATATGGCCTTTATTATCTTGGGGTAAATTCCCTCTATGCCTACTTTTTGGAGGGTTTTTTATCATAAGTTGATGTTGAATTTTGTTGAAAGCTTCTTCTGTATCTATTGAGATGATCATATGGTTTTAATCCTTCAATTTGTTAATATGGTGTATCACATTGATTGATTTGCGTATATTGAAGAATCCTTGCATTCCTGGGGTAAACCCCACTTGATCATGGTGTATGACCCTTTTAATGTGCTGTTGGATTCTATTTGGTAGGATTTTGTTCAGGATTTTTGCATCTATGTTCATCAGTGATATTGGCCTGTAGTTTTCTTTCTTTGTGACATCTTTGTCTGGTTTTGTTATCATCGTGTGGGTGGCCTCATAGAATGGGTTTGGGAGTGTTCCTCCCTCTTCTGTATTTTGGAAGAGTTTGGGAAGGATAGGTGTTAGCTCTTCTCTAAATGTTTGATAGACTCTGCCTGTGAAGCTATCTGGTCCTGGGCTTTTGTTTGTTGGAAGATTTTTAATCACAGTCTCAATATCAGTGCTTGTGTTTGGTCTGTTTATATTTTCTATTTCTTCCTGGTTCAGTCTTGGAAGGTTGTGCTATTATAAGATTTTGTCCATTTCTTCCAGGCTGTCCATTTTATTGGCATATAGTTGCTTATAGTAATCCCTCATGATCCTTTGTATTTCTGCAGTGTCAGTTGTTACTTCTCCTTTTTCATTTCTAATTCTATTGATTCAGTTGTTACTTCTCCTTTTTCATTTCTAATTCTATTGATTTGAGTCTTCTCCCTTTCTTTCCTGATGAGTCTGCTTAATGGTTTATCAATTTTGTTTATCTTCTCAAAGAACCAACTTTTAGTTTTATTGATCTTTGTTATTGTTTCCTTCATTTCTTTTTCATTTATTTCTGATCTGATCTCTATGCTTTTTTTTCCTTTTGCTAACTATAGAGATTTTTGTTCTTCTTTCTCTAATTGCTTTAGGTGTAAGGTTAGGTTGTTTATTTGAGATGTTTCTAGTATTTTGAGGTAGGATTGTATTGCTATAAACTTCCCTCTTAGAACTGCTTTTGCTGTATCCCATAGGTTTTGAGTCATTGTGTTTTCCTTCTCATTTGTTTCTAGGTATTTTTTTATTTCCTCTTTGATTTCTTCAGTGGTCTCTTGGTTATTTTAGTAATGTATTTTTAGCCTCATGTGTTTGTAATTTTACTATTATTTTCCTGTAATTGTTATCTAGACTCATAGCATTGTGGTCGGAAAAGATACTTAACATGATTTCAATTTTCTTAAATTTACCAAGGCTTGATTTGTGACCCAAGATATGATCTATCCTGGAGAATGTTCCATGAGCACTTGAAAAGAAAGTGTATTGTCTTGTTTTTGGATAGAATGTCCTATATGTATCAATTAAGTCCATCTTGTTTAATGTGTCATTTAAAGCTTGTTTCTCCTTATTTATTTTCATTTTGAATGATCTGTCCATTGGTGAAAGTGGGGTGTTAAAGTCCCCTACTATGATTTTATTACTGTTAATTTCCCCTTTTATGGCTGTTAACATTTGCCTTATGTATTGAGGTGCTCCTATGTTGGATGCATAAATATTTACAATTGTTATATCTTCTTCTTGAATTGATCCCTTGATCATTATGTAGTGTCCTTCTTTGTCTCTTGTAATAGTTTATTTTAAAGTCGATTTTGTCTGCTATGAGAATTGCTACTCCTGTTTTCTTTTGATTTCCATTTGCATGGAATATCTTTTTCCATCCCCTCACTTTCAGTCTGTATGTGTCCCTAGGTATGAAGTTGGTCTCTTTTAGACAGCCTATATATGGGTCTAGTGTTTGTATCCATTCAACCAGTCTATGTCTTTTTTGTTGGAGCATTTAATCCATTTATATTTAAGTTAATTATCAATATGTATGTTACTGTTACCATTTTCTTTTTTTGGGGGGGGGGTCTGCAAACTGGGTTGCTCCTTTCTTTCCCATTCACCTCTGTGAACTTTTTTTTAAATTAATTTATTTATTTTTGGCTGTGTTGGGCCTTCGTTTCTGTGCAAGGGCTTTCACTAGTTGCGGCAAGCGGGGCCACTCTTCATTGCGGTGCACAGGCCTCTCACTATCACAGCCTCTCTTGTTGTGGAGCACAGACTCCAAACACGCAGGCTCAGTAACTGTGGCTCACAGGCCTAGTTGCTCCGTGGCAGTTGGGATCTTCCCAGACCAGGGCTCGAACCCATGTCCCCTGCATTAGCAGGCAGATTCTCAACCACTGCGCAACCAGGGAAGCCCCCCATTTTCTTAATTGTTTTGGATTTGTCATTGAATGTCTTTTCCTTCTCTTGTTTTTCCTGCCTAGAGAATTTCCTTTAGCATTTGTTGTAAAGCTGGTTTGGTAGTGCTGATTTCTCTTAGCTTTTGTTTGTCTGTAAATATTTTAATTTCTCCATCGAATCTAAATGAGATCCTTGCTGGGTAGAGTAATCTTGGTTGTAGGTTTTTCCCTTTCATCACTCTTAATATGTGCTGCCACTCCCTTCTGGCTTGCAGAATTTCTGCTGAAAGATCAGCTCTTAACCTTATGGGGATTCCCTTGTATGTTATTTGTTGTTTTTCCCTTGCTGCTTTTAATATTTTTTCTTTGTATTTAATTTTTGATAGATTGATTAATATGTGTCTTGCCATGTTTCTCTTTGGATTTATCCTGTATGGGACTGTCTGTGCTTCCTGGACTTGATTAACTATTTCCTTTCCCGTATTAAGGAAGTTTTCAACTATAATCTCTTCAAATATTTTCTCAGTCCCTTTCACTTTCTCTTCTTCTGGGACCCTTATAATTCGAATGTTGGTGCATTTAATGTTGTCGCAGTGGTCTCTGAGACTGTCCTCAATTCTCTTCATGTTTTTTTCTTTATTTTGCTTTGTGGTAGTTATTTCCACTATTTTATCGCCCAGGTCCCTTATCAGTTCTGCCTCAGTCATTCTGCTAATGATTCCTTCTAGAGAATTTTTAATTTATTTTATTGTGTTGTTCATCATTGTTGTTTTCTCTTTCATTCTTCTATGTCCTTGTTATACGTTTCTTGTATTTTCTCCATTCTATTTCTAAAATTTTGGATCATCTTTACTATCATTACTCTGAATTCTTTTTCAGGTAGACTGCCTATTTCCTCTTCATTTGTTTGGTCTGGTGGGGTTTTACCTTGCTTCTTCATCTGCCTTGTGTTTCTCTTTCTTCTCATTTTGCTTAACTTACTGTGTGTGGGGTTTCCTTTTCACAGGCTGCAGGTTCGTATTTCCCGTTGTTTTTGGTGTCTGCCCCCAGTGGCGAAGGTTGGTTCAGTGGGTTTTGTAGCTTTCCTGGTGGACGGGACTGGTGCCTATGCTCTGGAGGATGGGGCTGGATTTTGTCTTTCTGGTGGACAAGACCGCATCTGGTGCTGTGTTTTGGGGTGTCTGTGACCTTATTATTATTTGAGGCAACCTCTCTGCTAATGGGTGAGTTTGTGTTCCTGTCTTGCTAGTTGTTTGGCATAGGGTGTCCAGCACAGTAGCTTGCTGGTCGTTGAGTGAAGCTGGGTCTTAGTGTTGAGATGGTGATCTCTTGGAGAGCTTTCACCATTTAATATTACATGGAGGTGGAAGGTCTCTGTTGGACCAATGTCCTGAACTCGACTCTCCTACCACAGAGGCACAAGCCTGACACCCGGCCAGTGCACCAAAACCCTGTCAGCCACATGGCTCAGAAGAGAAGGGAGAAAGAAAGAAAAGAAAGAGAGAAAGAAAGAAAGAAAGAAAGAAAGAAAGAAAGAAAGAAAGATATAAAGTAAATAAAATAAAAAGTAAAAAATAATTATTAGAAATAAAAAAAATTAAAAAGTAAGGAAAAAAAAAGAAAGAAAGTAGAGGGCAATCAAACCAAAAAGGAAATCCACCAATGATAACAAGTGCTAAAAACTATACTAACCCCCCCACCAAAAAAAACCCCAAATTAAAATGGACAGACAGAACCCTAGGACAAATGATAAAAGCAAAGCTATACAGACAAAATCACACCAAGAAGCATCCACATACACACTCACAAAAAGAGAAAAAGGGGAAAAAAAAATATCATTGCTCCCAAAGTCCACCGCCTCAATTTTGTGATGAATTGTTGTCTATTCAGGTATTCCACAGACGCAGGGTACATCAAGTTGATTGTTTAGATTTAATCCTCTCTTCCTGAGGCTGCTGGGAGAGATTTCCCTTTCTCTTCTTTGTTTGCACACCTCTGGGTTTAGCTTTGGATTTGGCTTTGCCTCTGTGTGTAGGTTGCCTGAGGGCGTCTATTCTTCTATCAGACAGGATGGGGTTAAAGTAGCAGCTGATTAGGGGGCTCTGGCTCACTCAGGCCGGGGGAAGGGAGTGGTATGGAATGCGGGGCCAGCCTGCGGCGGCAGAAGCCAGTGTGATGTTATAACAGCCTGAGTTGTGCCATGTGTTCTCCCGGGGAAGTTGTCCCTGGATCCCAGGACCCTGGCAGTGGCGGGCTGCCTAGGCTCCCAGAAAAGGACGTGTGGATAGTGACCTGTGCTTGCACACAGGCTTCTTGGTGGTTGCAGCAGCAGCCTTAGCGTTTCCTGCCCGTGTCTGGTTTCTGCGCTGATAGCCACGGCTAGCGCCTCTCCCTGGAGCTCGTTTAGGCAGTGCTCTGAATCCCCTCTCCTCGCACTCCCCGAAACAATGATCTCTTGCCTCTTAGGCATGTGCAGTCTTTTTGCCAGACTCCCTCCCAGCTAGCTGTGGCTCACTAGCCCCCTTCAGGCTGTGTTCACGCAGCCAACCCCAGTCCTCTCCCTGGGATCTGACCTCTGAAGCCCGAGCCTCAGCACCCAGCCCGAACCCATCCCGGCCGGTGGGTGAGCAGACAAGCATCTCGGGCTGGTGAGTGCGGGTTGACACTTATCCTCTGAGCGGGAATCTTTCCACTTTGCCCTCTGCACCCCTGTTGCTGTGGTCTCCTCTGTGGCTCTGAAGCTTCCCCTCTGCAACCCCCCGTCTCAACCAGTGAAGGACTTTCCTAGTGTGTGGAAACATTTCCTCTTTCACAGCTCCCTCCCAATGGTGCAGGTCCCATCCCTATTCTTTTGTCTCTGTTTTTTCTTTTTTCTTTTGCCCTACCCAGGTACATGGGGAGTTTCTTGCCTTTTGGAAAGTCAGGTCTCTGCCAGTGTTCAGTACGTGTTCTGTAGAAGTTGTTCCACAAGTAGATGTATTTCTGATGTATTTGTGGGGAGGAAGGCAATTTCCAAGTCTCACTCTTCTGCCATCTTGAAGGTCTCTGCTTGAATGTTTTTGAATATGTATTTTTTTTGATATGTACCCAGGAGTGTAATTTCAGGGTCACATGGTAATTCTCTTTTTAGTTTTTTGAGAAACCTCCATACTGTTTTCCACAGTGGCTGCACCAATGTACATTCCCACCAACAGTGTACTAGGATTCCCTTTTCTCCACATCCTTCCTAACATTTGTTATTTGTGTTCTTTTAGATGATAGCCTTTGTGATAGGTGTGAGATTTTATCTTATTGTGGTTTTCATTTGCATTTTCCTGTTGATTAGTGATGTAGAGCATCTTTTCATGTGCCTGTTGTGTACCTACATGGCCTCTTTAGGAAAATGTCTATTCAAGTCTTCTACCAATTTTTAAATTAGGTTGTTTGGAATTTTTTGATGTTGAGTTGTGTGAGATGTTTATATATTTTGGCTATTAACCCCTCATTGGTCATATCATTTGCAAATATTTTCTTCCATTCAGTAGACTACTTTTTTCATTTGTAGCTGGTTTCCTTACTGGGCAAATGATTTTAAGTTTAACTAGGTCCCATTTGTTTATTTTTACTTTCATTTCCTTTGATTTAGGAGAGAGATCCAAAAAATATTGCTGTGATTTATGTAAAAGTTTGGTCTGCCCATGTTTTCCTCCAGGAATTTTATGTTTCCAGTCTTACATTTAGTTCTTTAATCCATTTTGAGCATATTTTCATATATAGTGTTAGGGAATGTTCTAATTTCATTCTTTTACATGTAGTTGTCCAATCTTCTCAGCAACCCTTATTGAACAGTCTGTCTTTCTCCATTGTATATCCTGGCCTACTTTGTCATAGATTAATTGACCATAATTTTGTGAGTTTATTTCTGGGCTCTCTCTTTCGTTCCATTGTTCTTTGTGTCTGATTTTGTGCCATTATCATACTGTTTTGATTACTGTATCTTTGTAGTATAGTTTGACATCAGAGAGCATGTTTACTCCAGCTTTCTTCTTCTTTCTCAAGATTGTTTTTGCTATTCAAGGTCTTTTGTGTTTCCATAAAGATTTTTAAATTATTTGTTCTTCTTCTGTGAAAATGTATTTGGTATCTTGATAGGGATAGCATGGAATCTGTAGATTGGTTTGGGTAGTATGGTCATTTTAACAATATTAATTCTTCCTATACAAGAGCACAGTATATCTGTTTGTGTCCTCTTCAATGTCTTTCATCAGTATATTATAGTTTTCTGAATACAGCTCTTTTATCTCCTCAGGTAGGTTTATTCCTAGGTATTCTGTTATTTTTGACATGATGGTAAATTGGATTTTTACCTTAATTACTCTTTCTGATAGTTCATTGTTAGTGTATACAAATGCAACAGAGTTCTCTATATTAATTTTATATTCTGCATCTTTATTGAATTCACTGATGAGCTCTAGTAGTTTTCTGGTGGCATCTTTAGGATTTTCTATGTATAGTATCATGTTACCTGCAAACAGCAACAATTATACTTCTTCCTTTCTAATTTAGATTCTTTTTATTTATTTTTCTTGTCTGATTGCTGTGACTAGAACTTCCAATTCTATGCTGAATAAAAGTGGTAATAGTGGGTATCCTTATCTTGTTCTGACCTCGGAGGAATGTTTCCCAACTATTCATAAGAGTGTGATGTTAGCTGTGGGTTTGTCTTCTACAGTCTTTATTATGTTGAGATATGTTTCTTCTATGCCCACTTTCTGGAGATTTTTTTTATCATAAATGAATGTTGAATTTTGTCAAATGCTTTTTCTGCATCTATTTGAGATTATTTTATGATTTTTATTATTTAATTTGTTAATATGGTGTATCATATTGATTGATTTGTGGATATTGAAAAATCCTTGCATCCCTGGGATAAATCTCACTTGATCATGGTGTATGATTCTTGTAATGTATTGTTGGATTCAGTTTGCTAGTATTTTGTTGGGAATTTTTGCATTTATATTCATCAGTGATATTGGCCTGTAACTTTCTTTTTTTTGTGATATCTTTCTCTGGTTTTTGTGTCAGGGTGATGCAGGCCTCATAGGATGAGTTTGATAGCATTCCTTTCTCTGCAACTTTTTTGGAATAGTTTCAGGATATTCTCTAAATGTTTGGTAGAATTCACGTGTGAAGCCATCTTGTCCTGGACTTTTGTTTCTTAGGAATTTTTCAATATCTGATTCAATTCCATTAGTGGTAATTTGTCTGTTCAATATTCTGTTTCTTCCTGGTTCAGTCTTGGGAGCCTGTAGATTTCTAAGAATATGTCCATATCTTCTAGGTTTTACTTTTCATCGGTATATAGTTGTTCATAGTACTCTCTTATAATCTTTTGTATTTCTGTGGTGTTGGTTATAACTTCTCACTTTTCCATTACTGATTTTATTGATTTGGGCCTGCTCTCTTTTGTTTTCTTGATGAGTCTGGCTAAAGGTTTATCAGTGTTGCTTACCATTTCAGAGAACCAGTTTTTTGTTTCATTGATCTTTTCTATTGATTTTTTAGTTTCTATTTCATTTATTTATGCTCTGATCTTTGTGATTTCTTTTCTTCTACTAGCTTTGGGTTTTGCTTGTTTTTCTCTAGTTCTTTTAGGTGTAAGTTTAGGTTGTTTATTTGAGCTTTTTCTTGTTTCCTGAGGTAAGCATGTATTGCTATAAACTTCCTTCTTAGAACTGTCTTGTTGCATCCCATAGGTTTTGGATCTCATGTTTTCTTCATTTGTATCTAGGTATCTTTTAATTTCTCTTTCATTTCTTCAGTGATCCATTGGTTGTTTAGTAGCATATTGTTTAGCTTCTACGTGTTTGAGTTTTTTAGTTTCTTTCTTGTAGTTGATTTCTAATCTCATAGCACTGTGGTCAGAAAAGATGCTTGATATGATTTCAATTTTCTTAAATTTACCAAGGCTTGCTTTGTGGCCCAGCACGTGATCTATTCTGTAGAATGTTTCACGTGCACTTGAAGAGATGTGTATTCTGCTGCTTTCTGATGGAATGTTCTGTAAACATCAATTAAATCCATCCTGTATAATGTGTCATTTAAAGTCTGTGTTTCCTTATTGACTTTCTGTCTGGATGATCTATCCATTGATGTAGATGGGCTGTTAAAGTCCCCTACTATTATTGTGTTACTGTCGATTTCTCCCTTTATGTCTGTTAATATTTGCCTTATGTAAGTAGGTGCTCCTATGTTGGGTGCATATATACTTATTATTGTCATATTTTCTTCTTAGCTCGATCCCTTGATCATCATATAGTGTCTTTCTTTGTCTCTTGTAACAGTACTTGTTTTAAAGTCTATTTTGCCTAATGTAAGTATTAGTACCCCAGCTTTCTTTTGATTTCCATTTGCATGGAATACCTTTCTCCATCTCCTCACTTCCAATCTGTTTGTCTTTAGATCTGAAGTGAATCTTCTATAGGGATATATCAGCATATATATATAGGTCTCATTTTTGTATCCATTCAGCCACTCTCTGTCTTTTGATTGGAGCATTTAGTCTTTTTTACATTTAAGATAATTTTTGATATGTATGTTCTTATTGACATTTTGTTAATTGTTTTTTGATTATTTTTGCAGGTCTTTTTTCCCCTTTTTCTTTTGTTTACTTCTTTTGTGCTTTTATGACTATTTTAATTTTTATGTTTGGATTCCTTTTTCTTTTTTTGTATATATTTATTATACATTTTTGGTTTGTGGTTACCATCAGGTTTTTATATAGCAATCTATTTACATACATGATTGTTTTAAGTTGCTGATCTCTTAATTTCATATGCATTTTAACAATCCTGAATTTAAACTCTCCTCCCCTCATGGTTACTGTTTTTGATATCATATTTCACATCTAATTGTTTTGTGTACCCCTTAACTGCTTATTGTGGATATAGATGATTTTACTAATTTTGTCTTTTATTCTTCCTACTAGCTTTGTGTGTGGATGATTTCCTACCTTACTGTATTTCTGCCTTTACCAATGAGGCTTTCCATTTCATAATTTTCGTGTATCTAGTTGTGGCCTTTTCTTTTTTGTTTAGAGATATTTCTTTAACATGTATTGTAAAGCTGGTTTTGTGATACTGCACTCTTTTAGCTTTTGCTTGTCTATAAAGCTTTTAATTTCTCTATCAAATCTACACTTTTGTTTGTTTATTTGCAGTTTTATTTTGACTGTTTGGCAAAAGAGAAGGATGGTTAAACACACAGACTCTGGGGTCAGATGGCCTGAACCTAAACCCTTATGAGGAGCTCTGTAAATTGTCTCTATCATTTCTGAAAGATAGCCTTGCTGGGTAGAATATCCTTGATTGTATGCTTTCCCCTTTCATCACTTTAAATATATCATGCCTCTCCCTTCTGGCCTGCAAAGTTTCTGCTAAAAAGTCAGCTGATAGCCTTAAGGGAGTTATTTTCTATATTATTTGTTCCTTTTCCCTTGCTGCTTTTAATATTCTCTCTTTGTCTTTAATTTTTGCCTTTTTTTTACCATCTTTATTGGAGTATAATTGCTTTACAATGGTATGTTAGTTTCTGCTTTATAACAAAGTGAATCAGTTATACATATATATATGTTCCCATATCTCTTCCCTCTTGTATCTCCCTCCCTCTCACCCTCCCTATCCCACCTCTCTAGGTGGTCACATAACACAGAGCTGATCTCCCTGTGCTATGCGGTTGCTTCCCACTAGCTATCTATTTTATGTTTGGTAGTGTATATATGTCCATGCCACTCTCTCAGTTTGCCCCAGCTTACCCTTCCCACTCCCCATATCCTCAGTCTGCAGGTCCATTCTCTAGTAGGTCTCTGTCTTTATTCCCATCTTGCCACTAGGTTCTTCATGACCTTTTTTTCCCCCTTAGATTCTATATATATGTGTTAGCATACTGTATTTGTTTTTCTCTTTCTGACTTACTTCACTCTGTATGACAGGCTCTAACTCCATCCACCTCACTACAAATAACTCCATTTCGTTTATTTTTATGGCTGAGTAATATTCCATTGTATATATGTAGCACATATTCTTTATCCATTCATCCAGTGATGGACACTTAGGTTCCTTCCATGTCCTAGCTATTGTAGATAGAGGTGCAATGAACATTCTGGTACATGACTCTTTTTGAATTATGCTTTTCTCAGGATATATGCCCAGTAGTGGGATTGCTGGATCATATGGTAGTTCTATTTTTAGTTTTTTAAGGAACCTCCATACTGTTCTCCAGAGTGGCTGTATCAATTTACATTCCCACCAACAGTGCAAGAGTGTTACCTTTTCTTCACACCCTCTCCAGCATTTATTGTTGTAGATTTTTTGATGATAGCCATTCTGACCGGTGTGAGATGATATCTCATTGTAGTTTTGATTTGCATTTCTCTAATGATTAATGATGTTGATCATTCTTTCATGTGTTTGTTGGCAATCTGTATATCTTCTTTGGAGAAATGTCTGTTTAGGTCTTCTGCCCATTTTTGGATTGGGTTGTTTGTTTTTGTGTTATTCAGCTGAATGAGCTGCTTCTAAATTTTGGAGATTAATCCTTTGTCAGTTGCTTCATTTGCAAATATTTTCTCCCATTCTGAGGGTTGTCTTTTCGTCTTGTTTATGGTTTCCTTTGTTGTGCAAGAGCTTTTAAGTTTCATTAGGTCCCATTTGTTTATTTGGGTTTTTATTTCCATTTCCCTAGGAGCTGTGTCAAAAAAGATCTTGCTGTGATTTATGTCATACAGTGTTCTGCCTATGTTTTCCTCTAAGAGTTTGATAGTGTCTGGTCTTACATTTAGGTCTTTAATCCATTTTGAGTTTATTTTTGTGTATGGTGTTAGGGAGTGTTCTAATTTCATACTTTTACATGTAGCTGTCCAGTTTTCCCAGCACCACTTATTGAAGAGGCTGTCTTTTCTCCACTATATATGCTTGCCTCCCTTATCAAAGATAAGGTGACCATATGTGCGTGGGTTTATCACTGGGCTTTCTATCTTGTTCCATTGATCTATGTTTCTGTTTTAGTGCCAGTACCATACTGTCTTGATTAATGTAGCTTTGTAGTCTACTCTGAAGTCAGGGAGCCAGATTCCTCCAGCTCCATTTTTCTTTCTCAGGACTGCTTTGGCTATTCAGTGTCTTTTGTGTTTCCATACAAATTGTGAAATTTTTTGTTCTAGTTCTGTGAAAAATGCCAGTGGTAGTTTGATAGGGATTGCATTGAATCTGTAGATTGCTTTGGGTAGTATAGTCATTTTCACAATGTTGATTCTTCCAATCCAGGAACATGGTATATCTCTCCATCTATTTGTGTCATCTTTAATTTCTTTCATCAGTGTCTTATAATTTTCTGCATACAGGTCTTTTGTCTCCTTAGGTAGGTTTATTCCTAGATATTTTATTCTTTTTGTTGCAATGGTAAATGGGAGTGTTTTCTTAATTTTACTTTCAGATTTTTCATCATTAATGGATAGGAATGCAAGAGATATCTGTGCATTAATTTTGTATCCTGCTACTTTACCAAATTCATTGATTAGCTCTAGTAGTTTTCTGGTAGCATCTTTAGGATTCTCTACGTATAGTATCATGTCATCTGCAAACAGTGACAGTTTTACTTCTTCTTTTCCGATTTGGATTCCTTTTATTTCTTGTTCTTCTCTGATTGCTGTGGTTAACACTTCCAAAACTATGTTGAATAATAGTGGTTAGAGTGGGCAGCCTTGTCTAGCTCCTGATCTTATTGGAAATGGTTTCAGTTTTTCACCATTGAGGACAATGTTGGCTGTGGGTTTGTCATATATGGCCTTTATTATGTTGAGGAAAGTTCCCTCTATGCCTACTTTCTGCAGGGCTTTTATCATAAATGGGTGTTGAATTTTGTCGAAAGGTTTCTGTGCATGTATTGAGATGATCATATGGTTTTTCTCTTTCAATTTGTTACTATGGTGTATCACGTTGATTGATTTGCGTATATCGAAGAATCCTTGAATTCCTTGAATAAACCCCACTTGGTCATGGTGTATGATCGTTTTAATGTACTGTTGGATTCTGTTTGCTAGTATTTCTTTGAGGATTTTTGCATCTATGTTCAACAGTGATATTGGCCTGTAGTTTTCTTTCTTTGTGACATCTTTGTGTGGTTTTGGTATCAGGGTGATGGTGGCCTCGTAGAATGAGTTTGGGAGTGTTCCTCCCTCTGCAATATTTTGGAACAGTTTGAGAAAGATAGGTGTTAGCTCTTCTCTAAATGTTTGGTAGAATTCGCCTGTGAAGCCATCTGGTCTTCGACTTTTGTCTGTTGGACGATTTTCAATCACAGTTTCAATTTCAGTGCTTGTGATTGGTCTGTTCATATTTTCTATTTCTTCCTGGTTCAGTCTCGGCACGTTGTTCTTTTTCAAGAATTTGTCCATTTCTTCCAGGTTGTCCATTTTATTGGCATAGAGCTGTTTGTAGTAATCTCTCATGATCGTTTGTATTTCTGCAGTGTCAGTTGTTACTTCTCCTTTTTCATTTCTAATTCTATTGATTTGAGTCTTCTGCCTTTTTTTCTTGATGAGTCTGGCTAATGGTTTATCAATTTTGTTTATCTTCTCAAAGAACCAGCTTTTAGTTTTATTGATATGTGCTATTGTTTCCTTCATTTCTTTTTCATTTATTTCTGATCTGATCTTTATGATTTCTTTCCTTCTGCTAAATTTGGGGTTTTTTTGTTCTTCTTTCTCTAATTGCTTCAGGTGTAAGGTTAGGTTGTTTATTTGAAATGTTTCCTGTTTCTTGAGGTAGGCTTGTATTGCTATAAACTTCCCTCTTAGAACTGCTTTTGCTGCATCCCATAGATATTGGGTTGTCATGTCTCCATTGCCATTTGCTTCTAGGTATTTTTTGATTTCCCCTTTGATTTCTTCAGTGATCACTTCGTTATTAAATAGTGTATTGTTCAGCCTCCATGTGTTTGTATTTTTTACAGATCTTTTCCTGTAATTGATATCTAGTCTCATAGCATTGTGGTCGGAAAAGATGCTTGATATGATTTCAATTTTCTTAAATTTACCAAGGCTTGATTTGTGCCCCAAGATATGATGTATCCTGGAGAAGGTTCCCTGAGCACTTGAGAAAAATGTGTATTCTGTTGTTTTTGGGTGGATGTCCTATGAATATCAATTAAGTCCATCTTGTTAAATGTATCATTTAAGGCTTGTGTTTACTTATTTATTTTCATTTTAGATGATCTGCCCATTCGTGAAAGTGGGGTGTTAGAGTCCGTTACTATTATTGTGTTACTGTCGATTTCCCCTCTTATGGTTGTTAGTATTTGCCTTATGTATTGAGGTGCCTATGTTGGGTGCATAAATATTTTCAACTGTAATATCTTCTTCTTGGATTGATCATTTGATCATTATATAGTGTCCTTCTTTGTCTCTTGTAATAGTCTTTATTTTAAAGTCTATTTTGTCTGATATAAGAATTGCTATTCCAGCTTTCTTCTGATTTCCATTTGCATGGAATATCTTTTTCCATCCCCTCACTTTCAGTCTGTATGTTTCCCTAGGTCTGAAGTGGGTCTCTTGTAGACAGCATATATACAGGTCTTGTTTTTGTATCCATTCAGCCAGTCTGTGTCTTTTGGTGGGAGCATTTATTCCATTTACATTCAAGGTAATTATCGATATGTACGCTCCTATTCCCATTTTCTTAAATGTTTTGGGTTTGTTATTGTAGATGCTTTCCTTCTCTTGTGTTTCTTGCCTAGAGAAGTTCCTTTAGCATATGTTGTAAAGCTGGTTTGGTGGTGCTGAACTCTCTCAGCTTTTGCTTGTCTGTAAAGGTTTTAATTTCTCCATCAAATCTGAATGAGATCCTTGCTGAGTAGAGTAATCTTGGTTGTAGGTTTTTATTCTTCATCACTTTAAATATGTCCTGCCACTCGCTTCTGGCTTGCAGAGTTTCTGCTGAAAGATCAGCTGTTAACCTTATGGGGATTCCCTTGTGTGTTATTTTTTGTTTTTCCCTTGCTGCTTTTAATATGTTTTCTTTATATTTAATTTTTGATAGTTTGATTAATATGTGTCTTGGCGTGTTTCTCCTTGGATTTATCCTGGATGGGACTCTCTGTGCTTCCAGGACTTGATTAACTATTTCCTTTCCCATATTAGGGAAGTTTTCAACTAGAATCTCTTCAAATATTTTCTCAGTCCCTTTCTTTTTCTCTTCTTCTTCTGGGACCCCTATAATTCGAATGTTGGTGCATTTAATGTTGTCCCAGAGGTCTCTGAGACTGTCCTCAGTCCTTTTCATTCTTTTTTCTTTATTCTGCTCTGCAGTCGTTATTTCCACTATTTTATCTGCAGGTCACTTACCCGTTCTTCTGCCTCAGTTGTTCTGCTGTTGATCCCTTCTAGAGTATTTTTAATTTCATTTATTTTGCTGTTCATCATTGCTTGGTTCCTCTTTCGTTCTTCTAGGTCCTTGTTAAATGTTTCTTGCATTTTGTCTATTCTATTTCCAAGATTTTGGATCATCTTTACTATCATTATTCTGAATTCTTTTTCAGGTAGACTGCCTATTTCCTCATCATTTATTAGGTTTGTTGTGTTTTTTCCTTTCTCCTTCATCTGCTGTGTGTTTTTCTGTCTTCTCATTTTGCTTATCTTACTGTGTTTGGCGTCTCCTTTTCGCAGGCTGCAGGTTCATAGTTCCTGTTGTTTTTGGTATCTGTCCGCAGTGGCTAAGGTTGGTTCAGTGGGTTGTGTAGGCTTCCTGATGGAGGGGACTAGTGCCTGTGTTCTGGTGGATGAGGCTGGATCTTGTCTTTCTGGTGGGCCAGTCCAGTTCTGGTGGTGTGTTTTGGGGTGTCTGTAGCCTTCTTATGATTTTAGGCAGCTTCTCTGCTAATGGATGGGGCTGTGTTCGTGTCTTGCTAGTTGTTTGGCATAGGGTGTCCAGCACTGTAGCTTGCTGGTCGTTGAATGAAGCTGGGTCTTGGTGTTGAGATGGAGATCTCTGGGAGATTTTCACTGTTTGGTATTATGTGGAGCTGGGAGGTCTCTTGTGGACCAGTGTCCTGAAGTTGGCTCTCCCACCTCATAGGCACAGCCCTGATGCCTAGCTGGAGCACCAAGAGCCTTTCATCCACACAGCTTGGCATAAAAGGGAGAAAAAATAGAAAGAAAAATGAAAGAGGATAAAATAAAATAAAATAAAGATAAAATAAAATAAAGTTATTAAAATAAAAAAATGATTATTAAGAAAAAGAGATAACAAATTTTTTTAAGTAAAAGAAACAACACAAAACAAAACAAAAAACCGGACGGACAGAACCCTAGGACAAATGGTGAAAGCAAAGCTATACAGACAAAATCTCACACAGAAGCATACACATACACACTCACCAAAAGAGGGAAAGAGGAAAAAACAATATATCTTGCTCCCAAAGTCCACCTCCTCAATTTGGGATGATTCATTGTCTATTCAGGTATTCCACAGATGTAGGTACATCAAGTTGTTTGTGGAGCTTTAATCCGCTGCTTCTGAGGCTGCTGGGAGAAATTTCCCTTTCTCTTCTTTATTCGCACATCTCCCGGGGTTCAGCTTTGGATTTGGACCCGCCTCTGCATGTAGGTCGCCTGAGGGCATCTGTTCTTCGCTCACACATGACGGGGTTAAAGGAGCAGCTGCTTCCGGGGCTCTGGCTCACTCAGGCCGGCGGAGGGAGGGGTACGGATGCGGGGCGAGCTTGTGGCGGCAGAGGCCAGCGTGACATTGCAGTAGCCTGAGGTGTGCCGTGCGTTCTTCCCGGGAGGTTGTCCTTGGATCACGGGACCCTGGGAGTGGCAGGCTGCACAGCCTCCCGGGAGGGGAGGTGTGGATAGTGACCTGTCCTCGCACACAGGCTTCTTGGTTGTGGCAGCAGCAGCCTTAGCGTTTCATGCCCGTCTCTGTGGTCCGCGCTGATAGCCGCGGCTCGCGCCCGTCTCTGGAGCTCGTTTAGGCAGCGCTCTGAATCCCCTCTCCTCGCGCACCAGGAAACAAAGAGGCAAGAAAAATTCTCTTGCCTGTTCGGCAGCTCCAGACCTTTTCCTGGACTCCCTCCCGGCTAGCTGTGGTGCACTAACCCCTTCAGGCTGTGTTCACGCCTCCAACCCCAGTCCTCTCCCTGCAATCTGACAGAAGCCCGAGCCTCAGCTCCCAGCCCCCGCCCGCCCCGGCAGGTAAGCAGAGAAGCCTCGCGGGCTGGTGAGTGCTAGTCAGCACCGATCCTCTGTGTGGGAATCTCTCCGCTTTGCCCTCCACACCTCTGTTGCTGCACTCTCCTCCGTGGCTCTGAAGCTTCCCCCCGCTGCCACCTACAGTCTCCGCCCATGAAAGGGCTTCCTAGTGTGTGGAAACATTTCCTCCTTCACAGCTCCCTCCCACTGGTGCAGGTCCCGTCCCTATTCTTCTGTCTCTGTTATTTTTTTTCTTTTGTCCTACCCAGGTACTTGGGGAGTTTCTTGCCTTTTGGGAGGACTGACGTCTTCTGCCAGCGTTCAGTGGGTGTTCTATAGGAGCATTTCCACGTCTAGATGTATTTCTGACGTAACTCTGGGGAGGAAGGTGATCTCCACGTCTTACTCTTCCGCCATCTTCTCCTCTCTCAATTTTTGCCTTTTTAATTACAATGTGTCTTGGTATGTTCCTCTTTGGGTTAATCTTGTATAGGACTCTGGGCTTCCTGGACTTGGATGACTGTTTCCTTTTGCAGGTTAGTGAATTTTTTAGCTATTATGTCTTGAAATATGTTCTTAGCTCCTTTCTCTCTTCTCCTTCTGGGACCTATATAATTCAAATATTAGTGCACTTAATGTTGTCCCAGAGGTCTCTTAAACTGTCCTCATTTCTTTTCATTCTTTTTTCTGTTCAGCTTGAGTGATTTCCACTACTTTGTCTTCCCGCTCACTGATCCATTCCTCTGTATCATTTAGTCTACTGTTGATTTCTTCTAGTGTATTTTTCACTTCAGTTATTGTATTCTTCATCTCGTTTGGTTGTTCTTTATATTTTCTCACTCTTCATTAAAAACTTCTAACTTCTCATTCTGTACACCCATTCTTCACCCAAGTTCTTTGATTATCTTTATGATCACTACCCTGTACTCTTTCTTGGGTAGATTGCCTATCTCCACTTCACTTAGTTCTTCTTCTCGGGTTTTATCTTGTTCCTTCATCAGGAACATGTTCCTCTGTCTCCTCATTTTGCTTAAGTTGTTACTTTTATTTTTGTGTGTCTCGTAGGCTAGTTATACTTTCCAACTTTGGAGAAGTGTCCTTCTGTAGGAGACGTCCTATGCTTCCTTGCAATACACTCACTTCTTGTAACCCAAGCTATATGCTCTAGGGGGTTCCCCCATGAGGATGACATGGGTCTTTCTGTTGTGGCATGCTGACTATATGGGCAGTTTGGTAGGCTTGGTTGGCCCCCCTCTGGTTGGTTTCCAAGGCTGGCTTTGTGTGGAGGCTGCTGGTTGGTGGGCAAGTTCACAAGGTGGCTGACTGCAGAACCCCTGGGGACCCCAGGGCTAATGCTTGTGCACTGGTGGTGGAGTCAGAGTCCAAAGATTCTAGAGCTGTTTCCCATCCACTGGTATGTGAAGCCAGTTGCTGGGGTCAGTGCTGGACTACTGGCAGGCAGAGCCAAGTCCTGGAGTCTGTTTACATGGCCCAGAAATCTCAGAACTTGTTTCAGATCACTGGTGGAGGCAGGGACACCTGTTCCTGACACACCTTGGTGTGGGGTCCAGCGAGTCCCAAAGCTTGTTTTGGCCTGCTAGTGGTCAGGGCGTGGCCCAGGTGATCCCATGGCAGGGTCTCACATGCTATAGGCAGGCTGAGTCTGCAGGCTGTAAATTTGTGCTTTTCTTGCATCTGGTGTCTGACCCTTGGTGGGTAAGCCTAGTCCAGAGCTTAGAGCAGGCTTCCTGAGTGCAGGGCTTGAGCCCAGGGTAGTCTGGGGCTAGTGCCTGCCCACTGGTGGGTGGAGCTGGTTCTGGGCCCTCTGGTGAGCTGGGCCATGTCCAGAGGTGGCTGTGTGCTCAGGAGGATTTTAGGCAGCTTGTCTGCTAATGGGGGGGGGGCGGCTGTGTCCTCATCCAATTAGTTGCTTAGCCTGAGGTATTTCATCACTGGAGCCTACAGGCTATTGAGTGGGGCCAGGTCTCAGAGCGAATAAGCTAGAATGAGGGTTCCACAGTGACACCCACCAGCACCAGCATTCATGCAGTAGCTGAAGCTCTCAAGAATGGCTGCTGCTAGCATCTATTTCTGCAGGGTGAGTCACAGCCACATGATGCCTCTCCAGAAGACTCTCCAAGACAGGTCAGTCTAGCTCTGGCTCCTATTAAATTACTGCTTTTGCCCTGGGTTCCCAGAACAAGTGAGGTTTTGTGTGTACACTTTAAGAGTGAAGTCTCTATTTCCCCCAGTCATGTGGGACTAATGAAATCAAGCCCAGCTTGCCTTCAAAGCCAAATGCTCTGGGGACTCACCTTCCTGGTGCAGGATCCTTGGGCTGGAGAGCCCAACGTGTGGCTCAGTACTTTCAGTCCTATGGGAGAACCTCTGCAATATAATTATAGTTCAGTTTGTGGGTCACCCACCTGGGGGTATGACTTGACTATATCACCAGTCTTCTTCTCCTACCCATCTTGTTATTGTTTCTTCTTTATGCCTTTAGTTGTGGGAGATCTTTTCTAGTAGGTTCCAGTCTTTTTCATTGATGGTTGTTCCACAAATAGTTGTGATTTTGGTGTGTTCATGAGAAGAGGTGAGCTCACGGTTTTTATACTCCACAACCATGGCCAGTCTCAAGATAGAGTGTGGTAGACTGTTTTTTATCTCAGATATTATCTATTTTTTATTGAGTCTTCTTTATATTTTCTAGTACCTTGTAAAAATGATCTATGTTTAGATCAATTTTATTCCTTAATTCAGTTAGCATTTTTAATACCAATGATTTGAATTCTTTATCTGGTGAATTGTTTATTTCTGTATTATTTATTTATTTATTTATTTATTTAATTTTTATTATTTATTTTTTCAGGGCTTTTTCCTTGCTCTTTCAATTAAGAGTAGTTCCTCTCCTTTTCATTTTACTTAACTTTCTCTGTCTCTATGAATTTAGATGAAAAATTTAGCATTTGTGGTCTTGAATGGATGTTCTTATGTGGGAGCATCCCTACGCAGACTGTTTGTGCCCAAAGCCTTTGGTGGTGGGGGCTGGATTTAATGTGGATGCCAATCAATTATTTCCTCAGGGTGTGCTGGCAGCTATCACCTTGGTAGAGGATGTGGCTGTTGATGGAGGATATAGAGGGCCCACTCAGGGTGTGAGGCAGGACTTCCTCTCTGCTCAGTAGCTGTCACCACCCTGTCAGGAGGGGGGTCTGCTATCAAGTTGCTGGAGCCTATGCACTGTGGGTTGTTCTCAAGATGGCTCTGTTCCCTCCAAGTATGTTTTTCCTTCTCCCTGCATGGCAAACTTTGTCTCAAAGGAGGGGAATTATAAAGCAAGTGAGACTCATGCACTTACAGAGATCCAATGCTCTCCCTGTGCAGGTGTCTGTGGCTTTGCTCAAATGGAGCCCACTGTCATGTGTTTTTCCTGGTTGTGGCCTCCCAGATCTAGCACTGCATTGTGGTGTGGAGTTAGCAGAGCTAGAGCATATGTTTGGCTTGTGCTGGGGCATGAAACCAGGCAGTCATGGAAATTCCAGCAGATGTCCTGCAATTAGAAGTATGGGTTGCTTCTGGGGTGCTGCTTTGTAAGCACCAACAATGGCCACTGCAGCCCCACCTGGGCTATACTTCTGGCCCCTGGGTCACCCATGCATCCCTAGATCAAGTTTTTGTCCAGATTCTGGCCACACTATACCCAGTGCCACGGTGTTGCATGGAGTAGGTGGGCTCAGTGCATTCACTCAGCTCAGGCTAGGGGGCACAGCAAGGTGACAACTGCTAATACAGACCTTTCCACACTGCCTGGGGACAAGCCAGCACCCACACACTCCTTACAAGTGGGTTCTAGGCTTCTCCAGCTTTTCTCTCTCTCCAGTGGTTCTCTAAGCAGCCAAGGGTGTTTGTCTCCTATGGGGTGTAGGACGCCAGGACTGGGACACCTGGTCTGTGACTCAACCCCTTAACTTTCTGGGGGCACGTGTCCAGCCATGCGATCTCCCTTTTCCTCTGAATCCACTCCCAGGGGCACACGTCCCGACTCAACTGTTTTTCTTTCTGTCCTACCCAATTGCGTGTGTATTTTTCTTAAAACCTTGGTTTTACAGGAGTCCTTCCACCAGTTTCCAGTTAGTTTTCTGTGAGAATTGTTCCACATGTATATCTATTTTTTATGTGTTCATGGGGGGTGGTGAGCTCCATGTCCGGTTACTCCACCATCTTGATCTCCTTCCCCTGCTTTTCCTTTTTGTTCACTAACATATGACTATTTTAATAGTCTGAGGTTTGCTTCAAAGTTCAGTGGATGAAAGAAACTGGAAATTTTACAATAAGATAATCAATTGTCCCAGCACATCTTATAAATTCTTGTTTCTTTTTCTAACTACTAGCTGTGTGAACTTAACCAAATCACATAACCTCTCTGAGTCAGAGTTTCCTCATAAGAGTTCTTATCTCACAGGGCTGTTGTGGGGTTTAGTGAGTTAATATTGTGCCACCCTTTGTACAATGACTAGCAACAAATAATCTATCAATAAAAGTCACCACATTGTTATGTTTTTATTTGTGCCTCAACCATCATTAAGTGTACATGTAATAGGATGTTAAAATAGGACTTCTTCCCTTTTGGGAGCTTTAACTTACATTGTAAACCTGGGAAAAGTAGGTATCAATTACCCCATCATTCAAAAGCATATCTCTATTGGACTTGGAATAGGAAGACTATCTCTACAGAACTTGCAATAGGAAGATAGAAAACAAATTTCACCATCATTAGTTCCTATCACCTCCAGGTTATATAAGAAGGATACTCTGAGATGGACAAAGAGTAAGTGTGCTAAGGTATCCCCCACCCACAGAGCAGAAGATGCGAGCTCCTCAAATAGTCCAAAGATAAGAGGCTGTCTAACAGTTCTGACAGCATAGAGAAGGGAGAGTGCCTTCCTGACTTCTGTTGGACAAGAATGTGTGTTTCCTGTAGCACAGATGGGGACTCTGAATTATCCTAGAAACAAGTGGCTGAGGAGGAGTTATAAGTGGCAAGGAGAGAAGGCATTGTGCATAACAGGGAACTGCAGTTGGAGGTCTCCTGCTGGAAGGGGGTCTGCAACCCTGGAGGAACCAACTGCAGAATCAGTGAAGATTTTTTTGACAGAAAATCAAAACAGAGAGAAATAATAAAAGAGTCTTCACAATCCCTTTCCCTATGATCAATTTCAGAATATGATTCAGACCAGAACTTAGAAAAAAGAGAAGTTTGAGATTGGTTAAAAGATTAAAGTTTTGGTGTTTTGGTATTTGGTTTTGAAGTTTGGGACTTTTGAATATATGGAAAAGTTCTGGAATTTGCCAGACATTTATATTCAGTGCCATAGAAGGATGATTATAGAGAGCCAGTGTATTAAGGGACAGTGAGAAAAAAATACAGTGGCTTTCTGCTTACATACTACTTAGTCCAGCTCTGTTACATATATTAATATTATTGTTTTCATTTATGTAGTGTTATCTATTGATATCTTTATGTCCATGTACCAGGAGTAGATTGTAATATACATTGTAACTTTAAGTGATGTTTTAATATTTGATATATATTTAAAAATAGGTCCCATATGGTGAGGGTCTACTGTGCTACAAATATTATATTTAATAACTTTCTCAACAAGCATGCACTGGTACTATTTTCACTATCTTAAGGTTGACATTTAAGGAATTTGCTCAAGATCATGAAACAATTATATGACTCTTAGATTCCAACACTTCACTCTTTTTTTTTTTAATTGAAGTATAGTTGATTTACAACTTTGGGTTAGTTTCAGATTTACAGCAAAGTGATTCAGATATATATCCAAACTCAATTCTTTTCCGTTATAAGTTATTACCAGATATTGAATATAGTTCCCTGTGCCATATAGTAAATCCTCATTGTTTATTTTATATATAGTAGTGTGTATCTGTTAATCCCATACTCCTAATTTATCCCTCCCCCTTTCCTCTTTGGTAACCATAAGTTTGTTTTCTATATCTGTGAGTCTGTTTATGTTTTGTAAATAAGTTCAATTTACTATTTTTAGATTCCACATATAAGTGACATCATATAATATTTGTCTTTCTCTTTCTGACTTCACGTAGAATGATAATCTCTAGGTCCATCCATCTTGCTGTAAATGGCATTGTTTTTTATGGGTGAGTATATTCCACTGTATATGTATACCATATCTTCTTTAGCCATTCATCTGTTGATGGACACTTCTGTTGCTTCCATGTCTTGTCTATTGCAAATAATACTGTGATTAACATTGTGGTGCATGTATCTTTTCAAATTAGATATACACCCAGGAGTGAGATTGCTGGATTATATGGTAACTCTATTTTTAGTTTTTTAAGGAACCTCCATACTGTTTTCCATAGTGGCTGTACCAATTTGTATCCCCACCAACAGTGTAGGAGGGTTCCCTTTTCTCCACACCCTCTCCAGCATTTATTATTTGTATATTTTTTGATTATGGTCATTGTAACCTGTTTGAGGTGACACCTTATTGTAGTTTTGATTTGCATTTCTCTAATAATTAGCAATGTTGAACATCTTTTCATGTGCCTGTTGACCATCTGTATGTCTTCTTTGGAGAAACGTCTATTTAAGTCTTCTGCTCATTTTTTGATTGGGTTGTTTGTTTTTCTGATCTTTAGTTCTATGAGCTGTTAGCATGTTTTGGAAATTAAGCCCTGGTCAGTCATATCATTTGGTAATATTTTCTCCCATTCTGTGTGTTGTCTTTTCATTTTGTTTATGGTTTCCTTTGCTGTGCAAAAGCTTTTAAGTTTGATGATGTTCCATTTGTTTATTTTCACTTTTAGTTCTTTTGCCTTGGGAGACAGACCTAAGAAAATACTGCTATAATTTATGTCAGAGAATGTTTTGCCTATGTTCTCTTCTAGGCGTTTTATGCTAATTATGTCTTATATGATATTTCAGTATTTAAGCCATTTTGAAATTATTTTGGTGTATGGTGTGAGGGAGTGTTCTAATTTCACTGATTTACATGTGGCTGTCCAGCTTTCCCAACACCACTCGCTGAAGAGACTCTCTTTTCTCCATTGTATATTCTTGCCTCCTTTGTCAATGATTAATTAACTGTAGGTGTGGGTTTATTTCTGGGCTCTCTATTCTGTTCCATTGATTCATATGTCTCTATTTGTGCCAGTACATTCCTGTTTTGATTACTGTAGCTTTGTACTATAGTCCTAAGACTGGAAGGGTTATGCCTCCAGCTTTGTTCTTTTTCCTAAGGATTACTTTGAAAATTCTAAGTCTTTTGTGATTCCATATAAATTTTAGGACTCTTTGATCTATTTCAGTGAAAAGTGTCATGGGTATTTGATAGAGATTACATTAGATCTGTGGATTGCTTTGGGTAGTATGGCCATTTTAACAATATTAATTCTTCCAATCTAAGAGCATGAGATATCTTTTCATTTCCTTGAATCATCTTTGATTTCCTTTACCAATGTTTTATAGTTCTCAGCATATAAGTCTTTCACCTCCTTAATTAGGTTTATTTCTAGGTTTTTTGTTTTTGTTTTTTCTTGTTTTTTGATGTGATTTTAAGTGGGTTTTGTTTTTTAACTTTCTATTTCTGATATTTCATTGCTAGTGTAAAGAAATGCAACAAATTTCTGTATATTAATCTTGTATCCTGCTATTTTGCTGAATTCATTCATCAATTGTAATAGTTTTTGTGTGGAGTCTTTAGGGTTTTCTATATAGAGTATCATGTCATCTGCATTTAATGACAATTTTACCTCCTCCTTTCTGATTTGTATACATTTTATTTCTTTTTCTTGTCTGATTGCCATGGCTAAGAGTTCTAATACTATGTTGAATAGAAGTGATGAAAGTGGGCATCTTTGTCTTGTTCCAGAATTTAACAGGAAGGCTTTCAGCTTTTCACCATTGAGTATTATGTTGCTGTGTGTTTGTCACAAATGGCTTTTATTATGTTGAGATATGTTCCCTTTATACCCTCTTTGGCAAGAGCTTTTATCATGAGATTTTATCATGAATTTTATCAAATGCATGTTCTGCTTCTATTGAGATAATAGATAACCATGTGATTTTTGTGTTTTCATTTGTTGCTGTAGTGTATCACATTGATTCATTTGCATATGTTGAACCATCTTTGTGCCCTGGCATGAATCCAACCTGATCATGGTGTATGATCCTTTTTATATGTTGTTGGATTTGGCTTGTTAATATTTTGCTGATGATTTTTGCATCTAAATTCACCAAAGATATTGACCTGTAGTTTTCTTTTTTGGTAGTGTCTTTGTCTGGTTTTGGTATCAGGGTGATGTTGGTTTCCTGGAATAAATCTGGGAGTGTTCCCTCTTCTTCAATCTTTTGGAAGAGTTTAAGAAGAATCAGTATAAGTTCTTCTTTGTATGTTTGGTAGACTTCTCCAGTGGTCCTGGACTTTTGTTTGCAGGGAGTTTGAAAATTACAAATTCTATTTTACGTCTAGTGATCAGTCTGTTCAAATTATCTATTTCTTCTTGATTCAGTTTTGGTGAACTGTATGTTTCTGGAAACTTGTCCGTTTCTTGTAGGTTGCTCAATATGTTGGCATATAATTGTTCATAATATTCTCTGATGTTTTTTTGTATTTCTGTGGTACCAGATGTTATTTCTCCTCTTTCATTTCTTATTCTGTTTATTTGGGTTCTCTATTTTCTTCTTGGTGAGCCTTGCCAGAAGTTTGTCAATCTTGTTTATCTTTTTCCAAAAACCAGCTCTTAGTTTTATTGATTTTTTTCTATTTTTTAAAATCTTTATTTTATTTATTTCCTCTCTGATCTTTATTATTTCTTTTTCTGCAGACTTTAGGTGTTATTTTGTTCTTCTTTTTCTAATTCTTTTAAGTGGCAAGTTAGGTTCTTTATTTGAGATTTTTCTTGTTTTTTGAGGAAAGCTTGTAGCTCTATGAACTTCCCTCTTAGGACTGTGTTTGCTGCATCCCATAGATTCTGTAAGGTTGTATTTTCATTGTCATTTATCTCAGGTTATTTTTAAGTTTCCTCTTTGATTTCATTATTTACCTATTGGTTTTTTAGTGGCATGCTGTTTAGTCTCCATGTAATTTTTTTCTCGTTTGTTTTTCTGTGTTTGATTTCTATTTTCATGCCATTGTGGTCAGAAAAGATGCTTGAAATAATTTCTATCCTCTGAAATTTGTTGAGACTTGTTTTGTGTCCTGGTATGTAATCTATCCTAGAGAATGTTCCATGTGTGCTTGAAGAGAATCTGCATTCTGTGTTTTTTGGATGTAATGTCCTGAATTGTTCTCTTGTGTCATTTAGGGTCTCTGCTGTCTTATTGATTTTCTGTCTGGAAGAATGGTCCACTGATGTCAGTGGGGGTGTTAAAGTCTCCTAGTATTATTGTATTCCTATTGTATTAGGAATATTATTGTATTCCTAATTTCTCTCTTTATGTCTCTTAGTATTTATTTTATATATTTAGGTACTCCTATATTGGGTGCATAGATGTTGTTAATGAGTGTGATATCTTCTTCTTGTATTGATCAGTTTATCATTGTATTGTATCCTTCATTGTCTTTTTATATGGACTGTGTTTATGGCCTACATTTTCTGATATGGGTATTGCTACCCCTGCTTTCCTGTCCCTTCCATTTGCATGAAATATCTTTTTCCATTCCCTCATTTTCATTCTATGTGTGTCTTTCACCCTAAAGTGAGTCTTTTGTAGACAGCATATGTAGGATATTAATTATTTTATTATCCAATCTGCCACACTATGTCTTTTGACTGAAGCATTTAGTACATTGACATTTAAGGTAATTATTGATAAGTATATATTATTGCCATTTTAAACCTTATTTTCTAGTTGAGTTTGTATTTCTTCTTTTTCCCTTTCTTCTTTTTTGTGGTTTGATGGTTTTCTTTTGTATTTTGCTTGAGTTCCTTTCTTTTCTGTTTTTGTAAATCTATTGTATGTTTTTGGCTTGTGATTATCCTGATTTTCAATTACATAAACCCATAACTATATCTACTTGCTTTAGACTGGTAGTCATAAATCTCAAACACATTCTAAAAGCTCTACATTTTCTTACTCCTCTCCCCCATATTTAGTGATTTTAATGTCGTATTTTACATCTTCATGTTTATCCTTTTGCAGTTCATTGTATTTATAATCTCTTTCACAGAATTTTTGGATTATTTTTTAATCTATGCACTGGCTTATTTAAGTGATTTTCAATCCTTTTATATATTTACTTTTCCTATTGTGATTTTCCCTTTTCTATAGATTCTTGCTTCTTTTCTATTTGGAGATGACCTTTCCATATTTCTTTAGGATAAGTTTAGTATTGCTGTATTCTTTTCATTTTTGCTTGACTGAGAAATTCTTTATTTCTCCTTCTATTCTAAAAAATAATCTTCCTGAATATAGTATCTTATGTTTCAGTTTTTTCCCTTTCAGGACTTTGAGTATATCATGCCACTCCCTCTGGCCTACAAAGTTTGTGCAGAGAAATCAGCTGATAGATTTATGGGTGTTCCCTTGTAACTGACCCTATCTTTTGCTGCCTCTAGAATCCTCTCTTTGTCATTAACTTTTGCCATTTTAATTATGATATGTCTTGGTGTGGGTCTGTTTGGGTTCATCTTTTGGGGGATGCTTTATGCTTCCTGTACCTGGATATCTGTTTCCTTCTTTAGGTTTGGGAAGTTTTCAGCCATAATTTCTTCAAATACATTTTTGATGCCCTTCTCCTTCTCCTTTCCTCCTGGAACTCCATGATGAATTGGTTGTCATTTTATATTATCCCATAGATCTCATATGTTGCTTTCGTTTTTGTTTTTTGTTTTTTTTAATTTGCCCTTCTGTCTGATGTTCTGATTGGGTGATTTCCATTATTCTGTCTTCCAGATAACTTATTTGTTTTCTTGTTTCATTTAGTCTTCTATTCACTGCTTCTAGATTTGTTTTTATCTTGGTAATTGAGTTGTCTAATTTTGATTGGCTCCTCTTTATATTTTCTAGTTCCTTGCCATAGTGATCCACATTTCTATCAATAGTCTTCCTTAGTACCTTCAGCATTTTTATTACCTCCTTTTTGAATTCAGCTTCTGGTGGCTTGGTCTACCAGAGGTCTACCAGAGGTTTGTTTCATTGTTTATTCTTTCAGGGGAATTTCTATTGTTTTCTTAATTGAAAAGGGCAGTTCCTCTGCTTTTTTCACTTTACTCTATGAATTTAGGAGAAACAGTTATCTACTGTGGTATTGAAGGGCTGTTTTTATTTGGGAACAACCATGTGTAGACTATGAGAATCCAATATTTTTGGTTCAAGGTTTGTTTTTTGTTATTGATGTTTGCCACATCTTTCCTCAGATTGTGCTGACCCTTGTCCCCTTGATAGGGAGTGTGTTTGGTATTGTGGTGACCAGAGCCTACAGTGGATGTTGGGTGGGGCCTCCTCTTTTCTCTGTGGTTGTCAAAGCCCTGTCAGAGACAGAGTCTGCTCCCCAGTTATTGAAGTAGAAGACCCCAGATCCAATTCTAAGCTTCAGTGTAAGGCAGGTGGGACTGGAGTGCTCCCTCTGGGAAAGGAGCCATTGCAGGTTCTTCCCCAGGAGCTGTCTTCTGGGACGTGTGACTCTGTGATGCTGCCTGCCACCTGCTGTGCACACCCAAAAAGATCACAGTTGCTGGTGTTGCCCTCAGGGGTCACCTCTGCTGTGTGAGTGCCAGTAATTGGCTTAGATGTCCCTCAGGTGTGTGTGCAGACTCACAAAGCCACCAGTGCAAAAATCCCCCAAAGCCACAACTCCATGTCCACAGTAAGAGTGCTGGTAATTGGCTCCGATTTTAGCCCTGCCTCCCCATGTGTGCACCCACAAAGTTTGCAAAACCTGTGATGGCTGGAGCTGTTCCCTGCTGTGAGCACACAATGAGGCTACAATGGTAACCCATGCCCCTCCCTTCCTATGTTGATAATGGGGCTCCTATGGTGAACCTGCATTCCATCCTGCTCCAGTTTTGGCCCAGGCTACACTCCAGGCCCTTCAGGCTGTCTCTGCACAGCAAAGCCAAGTTTTCTCCCCAGGTCAGTCCACTGAAGCTTGAGTTTCAACAACCAGTCACTGCACACACCAGCAGGTACATGTCTCGGGCTGGGAAGTGTGATGATGTGGCAAGGACCATCTGTGCTGGCCTCTCTTTATCCTGTTTGGCCTCATGTCAGCTTCCACACTCTCCTCTCAAGCCCCTGAAACTCCCTATCTGTCCTGATGAACCTCCAAGCCAGTGAAAGAGGTTCCAGAGTGAAAGAACCTTTCCTCTTTCACAGCTCCCTTCTAGAAACTCAGGTCCCATCCCGATTCCTCTTCTTCTCCTATCTTTCCTGCAGCTCTGGTTGGATGAGACCTTCTGCAAGCTTTCAGTAGGTATACTGGGAGAATTGTTTCACATGTGGATGTATTTTTGATGTATTTGTAGGAGGAGTTGAGCTCTATGTCCCTCTACTCTGCCATCTTGATCTTCTCCCTCACAAACCTTCACTCTTGACACTGGAGACAGGTCCCCATATTCATTTTTGTCAAAAACTTCATAAGTTTCTTTCCTGTTCATTTCTTTTTATAAACTTAGGAGAATTTTGCCAAAGTATTTTTGTTGATGTATAGTGTATCTGATCAAGTACACCTTTTCTCAGGTTCTCTCTGCCAGAAGACAGGCATCTTCTAAGGGATACTTAAATTTTTTTTACATAATAATCACTCTAGACAGGCATACCTTCAAACTACTGTTGAAAAATTCTTGTGTATTTTCACGCCTGAACGTCTTCATTCTTTCCTATCTGGGTCATTTCCTCATAACATTGGCCCTCCAAAGCATATCATGTTTTTCCCAACTCTTTGGACTGCTCATATTAATTTTTGCACATGAAACACTTAGAATTACTAACTCCCTTACTCTCCTACTTTCACTCCATCAAATCATCCCTTTCTTTAAAGCCCAATTCAAGTTGCAGATGCTCCACAATTATGCCAGTTAATGGCAGCCATCTTTCAGTCTACATTTATTGTATACTGCTTTATAGTGTTAGGAACCTTCTTGTGGTTTTATGTTTGCCATAAAAAGCATGGCCCTATCTGAAGGTGTACTAAGTGTTCTCAGTTGTTAGGCAAGTACAAGCCTGTTCTATCAGGTGGGGAGGTAGAAGTGGGATGGACAAGCCAACTTGTGTACTAAGCATAACCAACCAGCTAGCTCTCCAAATTATCAACTCTAAAGGATACTGACAACCTCAGTCTGATTCCAGTCAGCATCCATCTCCAGGAGTGTTTGGCTCAAGGATGGAAGTACTTAGCCTCTTAGGCATTAAGAAAATAAATATTAAATCCTTATTCTACTTGTGGGAGGAAAAAAAAAGTAAAGGTAAGAAGTTTATGATTATAGTCGACAACTCCTAGAAAAAGGAAGTCTTTCTGAGTCAATGGAGAGATGTAGGGGAGGGTCTAAAGCAAGAATTCTGAATTCAGGGTGATTCTGCCCCACCAAGACATTTGGCAATATCTGGAGGAAACACTTTTGATTGTCATACCTGGGAGGGAAATAGTTGGGTTCTAGTGGCATCTAGTGATTAGAGGCCAGGATGCTGCTAGAGCATCCTGCAATCCACAGAACAGCCACCCACAACAAAGAATCATCCTGCCCTAAATGTTGATAATGCCGAAGTGGAGAAATCTTGCTTTAGTGCTAGGGCAAAGAGACTAAGGGTAGCAGGTACCTTGAGACTGAGCTGGTGTTCAGGGCTGGGCTCCATTAATAATAAGAACAGGAACAAACAAACAAAATAAAACTAAAACCTAGGAACTAAGGCAGAGGGCCAGTTAAATGAAGAGTCCCCAAGCAGTGGTAGAAGAAGAAGTTGTGTCTCAATGTTAATGTAGTCTCATGCATGTGTCACTCAGGTCAGCCTGGTGATGGTAAATAATTCCCAGAGTTCTCTCAGGGAAAGGAGTGCCTGATATACCTATAATGGACTTGGAGTGAAGCCATAGATTTTGGTTAATATTGGTACAGGTGAGGTCTATAGGACTGAAAATGGCCCTACAGTATGTCCTACATAATTTAAGGACAGGGACTTCTTATGCCTATTTATATCCCCCTAAAATGCTTAACCCACTTTTCTACAGTCAATTAGCATTTATTAATTTATTAATAGATTGATGATTTCCTTAATTGATTATGCCATTCATATCCAACTACGCTCAGCACTACCATGACAACTTGGACATATTCTTATGTGTTGAGGAATTAAATCTTTCACTGAAGACCCTGGCAATCATATCACCACAAGATTTGGATTCAGCACTGCATTTAAATAGAAATAAAACAAGCACATTCCAACCCTCTGGGTAGCATACTCTGCTTACTTATGGTTAGGCCTCCATGGGAAATAAGAGTGATAAGCAGTAACTTCAGTGATGAATCACAGAACAGCTTCAATTACCTCATCCCATCTAAACAAAGCATTCTGCCACCCTCTGGAGAAATTAATACACCTTAATTTGAATTAGTAGATAATTTTAGGTCAGCTACTTTACATATCTTCCTGCCACTTTTCCAGTCCTAGGCTATCTTTTCCCTTCAATCTGCCTGGCTCAACAGCACACTTTGATCCTAGTTCTGGGTGTTAAATATATAAGCTAAATATTGTGGAAGCTAAGGAATGAAGTAGAAATCAGTGGATATGGGTCATGTCCTTACCCTCCCAAAAATGGCTAACATTGTCTCTTTCCCACAGAGCCTTGTTTTAAGTTTGTTTTCAATATTGTTGATGCTGAAACAAATAGCTTTATTGCTTTGATGAGGATTTTTATAGCAACAGTTCAAGAGTGGGGTTGCTGATAAGATTACGGTGTGTACAGGGGCTGCACTCCTTTAATCTGGTTTCAGGTAATCTCTTGACGAGTTTCCCAGGTTCCTTTAATCTGGCCTAAGGTGATCTTCTCTGGAATGAAGAATGCTGATGTCTTTCATTTATTGGGAGTTTTGGTTCTGTAAAGAGCTCAAAGATATTGTTATGTGTATCCCTTGAAGCAGAACTAGACCCTGCCCCAAGGTTGTACTATTGTTTCTTGATTGCCCCTCCCTTGTCTCTGCATACCCTCCCTTCCCTGATTAGCAGCTGTTTGAATCTGCCCTTTGGAACTCAGGGAAGGTCATGGAGGTTGGAGTCGATTCCCTTCAAAAAAGAAACAAAAAGGAAACGTGCAAAGGCTTCCATGCCCAGGAGCCCCACAGGGTCGTGCTCAGTTTCACTGTCATGTTCATTTGTGGAAGAAGTTGTTACCTCATCTGAGAGTAGTTCCATGATAATGGAAGACCCTAAAAGCCAGAAAGTCTTTACAATTCATAAAAAACTTCTCCTTAGTGATGATAGGATTTTAGGCACCACAAAGGCAACATGGACAGGAAAAGTGTCTGAATGCCTATAAATCACACCACATCTACAAGTAAATAATGATGACATTGATTGGCCATTAACTTGCTGTGGGACCTTAACCATGAAATTCCCTTTATTTTTTCCTTCTTGATGATTTTTGTTTCCATTTACCAAACCACAGAATTCAACAGTCTTACTGTCTTGAGGTGTCAGAGGACAAAAGCCAGAGTGGCAGAACAACCAGAAAGTTAAGAGGTTTAGTTGTTTCCTTTGGCTGCTGTAAAAAGTTACCTCAAACTGCGTGGCTTGAAACAAGAGATAGTTATTCTCTTATAGATCTGAAAATCAGTAGTATGAAATCAAGGTGTTTACAGGACCATGTTCCTTCTGGTGGCTCTAGGGAAACTCAATTCCTTGCCTTTTCTAGCTTCTTGGTTCCAGGCATTCCTTCGTTTGTAGGCACATCACTCGAATCTCTACCTCTTCCTCTTCTGCCTGTCTTCCCCTCTGTTTGTCTGTCTCAAAACTCCCTCTGCTTCTTCCTTATAATTATATACGTGATTGCATTTAGGGTCCACCCAAATGATCAAGGATAAATTTCTCCTCTCAAGATTCTTAACTTAATCATATCTTTTGCCATATAAGGCAAAGTTCACAGGTTCCTGAGATTGCAATGTGGATATATCGACTATTCAACTTATTACATGGGAGAAATTCTAGAAGGAATGATGGTTCAGAGCGATTGAACCCCAAAATATTCATTTAAAATATGCCCAAAACGTTGATTAGCTGCCAAACTACACAAATAAGGGAGAGACCCAAGGGAGCCTGGTCACAAAGCAGCAGCCCGAGGCTGAAAGAACGAAATGAAGATTTTAGCAGCTGCCAATTGAAACAAAGACAGTTTGTAGTTTGAGTCTAGCCAAGTTAACTCTTGCTAGAAAAAAAAAAAAAATCACTTTCCAGAGGAGCATGACAGAATCTAAAGCCTCTACTGGAGTTAGCTGCAGTTCAGAATCCTATGTGTGATCTTTCAGGCCTGACCATAGACAGTTACAAAATTTACCTAGCAAGCCTCATAGGGGGAAAAGCAGCCCTCTCCACGTCTGATTTGGTGCACCCTGTGACCTCTGAAGGTAGTTGTAATAATGGACTCAGTCACTTCCTCTCCCTGGGCTGACTATGCTCTTATGAATATCTTCAATTCTATCCCAGGCACTTCCATTCAGAGACCTCCTTATGTGGGGAAGGAGGAGGGTGGGGAGGATGTTCAGCTAAGACATGTTCAGACTCCTCTGCCAAGATCTCTTTATCAAAGTTCCAAGGGGATACTTTTCCCTACTCTGACTCAGTCTTTTCCAATCTTAGTTCTTCCCCTCTCTCTCACGCTGGCATCCAGTTCCAGAAAATAGCAGGAACTTTTGGTTCCCCAGCTGCAGTGATCCAACTGACCCCTGTCACTGGGAACATTGGGAGAGCCAACAATACTCTTCTCTTTTTGGCCTCTTGCTTACACTATCACAAAAAGTGAACTAAGGATTTAGTTTGGCTAAATTGACCACCTTGACACTTTGCAGCTCTCAACATGTACAATATAGCCAGTTAAAACTCCAAAACTCATAATCTCCAGTTTTCAATAAAAGTCATGAGGCATGTGAAGAAACATGAAAATCATGGACATACTGAAGAAGGAGAAGGAGGAAGTGAAAATAAAAACCAATACCAAGTTTATCTACATGCTGTAATTAGCAAAAAAGAACTTAAAAGCAGCTCTTACAAATATGTTTAAGAACTTAAAGAAAAATATATGAGCAATAAATAATCAAGTTGAAAATAGCATAATAAATGCTATGTTAAAGAAACGTAAATGCTAGAGCTGAAAAATAAAATTATTGAAATGAAAATTCATTGGATTGACTTAACTATAGATTGGAAATAGCAGAAGTCAGTTAATTTGAAAATGGATCAAAAGGAATTATCTAATCTGAAGGTCATAGAGAAAAAGATTGAATTAAAATCATCAGAGCCCCTCAAAGACCTGTGGAACCATTTATTTAGCAGCTTAATACATACACAGTTGGAGTACTGGAAGGAGAAAAGAGAAAGAATGGAGAAAAAATTCTTAAAGAACTAATGAATACATTAGTTTATGTACATTTATGAAAGCCATTAACTTAGAGATTCAAAATGCCCCACAAACATCAAGCAGAAAGTTACATCAAGACACATAGTCAAATTGTTAAAAAAAAAAAATCTAAAGATAAGGAAAAAAATTTAAAGTAGCCAGAGAAAAATGATTTATTTCATACAGTAGAACAATGATGTAAATAATGGTTGGCTTCTTATCAGAAACAATGGAAGATAGAAGACAGTAACTTACTTCACTGCTGAGTCTATGACTCATGTCTCAGTCATATTATAAACTATGGTTAGAAATCTGTTTTAATAGCCTTCAGAAACTATAATTATAAAGAATAGGATCATGTTTCTTATTTATTATAAAAATTTAGGGTCAAATAAGCTGTCTCCTAAGGGTAGACAATAAATTACTAGGCTTGAAAAGGGGCATAATAATTCCAGTCAATTTCCAGGTAAGTAAGTCTAAAGAGAGATGCAATTTAGGGGAACAAATAAGGGAATAAGTTAGATATGGATTGCAGCAGGAGAAGAAAAATGAGACAAATAATGACAATGTGTAATCCAAATGTTTCTAGGTCATCTAGCTTTCTGAGGTCATCCTTCCTTTCATTTTCAAGTACAGTGGATTAAGCCCTTGCCCCGTTCTAAGATTGTTTGTTATCTCATGGTCACCTATTGCTTCGAATTCCTGCTCACACTTAATTATTGATATTTATTCATTATCTCACCTCCAATAGCTGCTGTTCTCTCTCTTTCTTATAACTGCAAGGGTGGAAGCAATTACTTCCTATGTATTCTCCAAAGTACCTCTAGCTCAGAGCTAGTGGAGCTGGCCCCACCCACCAAGGGCCTATGGCCTGGCCCCATGCACCAGTGGGACTGCACTAACCTCAGGACACCCAGGGCCCCAGATCCAAACAACAGAGCCACCCACCAGCTCCAGGACTCCTGGTTCTCAAAACCAGAGACCACAGAACTCAGCTCTGTCCACCATTTGACCAGCATTAGCCCCAGGACCTGGCCTCACCCACCAGGGGACAGGCACCAGCTCTGGGACCCCTCAGGCCTCATCTCCACCCACCAGTGGGCCAAAACCAGCTTCAGGAACCCCAGGCCTAGAGCCAGAGATGTAGGAACTTGACTCCACCCTCCAGTGGTCCAGAACTAACCCCAGAACCCCTTAGATTCTGGTCCCATTCACCAGTGGGCCAACCCATCTCAGGGACCCCTAGCCTCACAGCCAGAGACCCAAGGACCCAGCTCTTCACACTAGTGGTCTGGCACCAGCCCCAAGACTCTCTGGGCTTTGGCCCCACCCATCAATGTGCAGACACCAGCACTGGGACATTTTGGGTCCCATAGTCTACCACCTCAGGGTCTGGTCCTACCCACCAGTGGGCTTACACTAGACCTGGAACACCATGGACCCTGCAGCAAGCCATGTCAGACCCCAACCACTATCAGGCCAACAGCAGTCTTGGGAACCCTCTGGTCCATGGTCACACCCATCAGCAGGCTGACACTAACTCCAAGACCACTAGCCCCAGAACCAGTCACACTGAGACCTTGGCTCCTCTCACCACTGGGCCAGAATTAGTCCCAGGACCCCTCAGACTCTGTAGCCAGCTACCTCATGACCTGGTCCTACCCACAAGTGGCCCAGCACCAGGACCTAGACTCCCTTGGTGGTGCAACTAGCCATGACAAGACCCAGCCTTACCCACCAGCAGCTGGCAGTCTCTGCACAGGGTGAATGATACAGAGGAACAAACCAGCAAACTGGAAGACAGAATAGTGGAAATCACTCAAGCTGAACAGAAAAAAAGAGGAGAATTTTTTAGAATGAGGACAGTTTAAGAGACCTCTGCGACAACATCAAACCTCCTAAATTTCTCATTATAAGTGTCACAGAAAGACAAAAGAGAGAGAGGCAAAGAACATAGTTGAAGACATAAGAACTAACAATTTCCTTAAACTGGCAAAGGAAACAGACTTCCAGGTCCAGGAATCACAAAGAGTCCCAAACAGGATCAACCCAAAAAAGATCACACCAAGATACATTGTAATTATAATGCAAAAAGTTAAAGATAAAGAGAGAATATTAAAAGCAGCAAAGGAAAAGCAGCTAGTTACATACAAGGAAAGGAACACCCATAAGACTATGAGCTGACTTTTCAGCAGAAACTTTGCAGGACAGAAGAGAGTGGAATAATATATTTAAAGTGATGAAAAGGAGAAACCTACAACCAAGAATTCACACTTGAAGAAGGGAGCAAAAGTTTTCCAGACAAGCAAAAGCTAAAATAGTCCAGCACCACGAAACCAGCTTCACAAGAAATGTTAAAGGGACTTCTCTAAGCAGAAAAGAAAGGCCACAACTAGAAAAACAAAATTTACAAGAGGAAATGTCTCATTTGTAAGGCAAATATACAGTAAAGGTAGTAGATCAACCACTTACAAAGCTAGTAGAAAGGTTAACTGACAAAAGTAGTAAAATCATATAGATCCACAATAAGTATTTAAGGGATAATAAGATGTAAATATGATGTCAAAAACAGTAAACATGGGAGGAGGAGTAAGTATGCAGGGTTGTTTAAATGCTTTCAAACTTGAGATCAGCAACTTAAAATAATTATATGTAAATATATAGATTGTTAAAAATAAACCTCATGGTAACTACAAACCAAAAAGCTGTACTAGATACACACACGAAGAAGACAAAGGAATCAAAACATAAAACAAAAAATAGTCAACAAAATACAAAGGAAGAGGGTAATTCCCTGGCAGTCCAGTGGTTAGAACTCAGTGCTTTCACTGTCAGGGCCCAATCCCTGTTGAGGAACTAAGATCCCACAAGCTGTACGGTGCAGCCTGAATAAATACATACATACATACATACATACATACATACATACATACATAAAAGTTTAAAAAAACAATAACAAAGGAAGAGAGCAAAAGGAGACAAAAGAAAGAAACCAAAACAACAACTACTGCAAAAATAATCAGATGTTTTCCAGTTGAACAAAATGGTAAAAGGAACCTATCAATGATTACTTTAAATGTAACTGGACTAACTGATCTAATCAAAAGACATAGAGTGGCTGAATGTATAAAAAACAATACCCAAATATATGCTACCTAAAAGACTCACCTCAGATCAGATCTAAAGACACACACATAGACTGAAAATGAGGGGCTGGAGAAAAGGTATTCCATGAAAATGGAAATGAAAAGAAAGTCACAGTAGCAATACTTATATCAGATAAATAGACTTTAAAATAAAAACAGTAACATGAGACAAGGACATTACATAATAATAGAAAGATCAATCCAAGAAGAAGATATAACAATTGTACATATATATGCAGCCAACATAGGAGCACCTAAATACATAAAGCTAATGATAACAACATAAAGACAGAAGTTGACAGTAACACAATAATAGCAGGCAACTTTAACAGCCCATGTACATCAATGTGCAGATCATTCAGACATAAAATCAAAATGGAAACAGTGGACTTAAATGATACATTAGAACAGATAAAAATAAATATATATATATATATATATTTATAACTACATAAATATATATATATTATATCTATATCTATATCTATATCTATATCTATATCTATATCTATATCTATATAAAACATTTCATCCAAAAACAATAGAATACACATTCTTTTCAAGTGCACATGGAACATGCTCCAGGATAGATCACATGCTAGGTCACAAAACAAGTCTCAGTAAATTTAAGAAGACTGAAATCCTATCAAGCGTTTTTTCCATCTTGGTTCCAAGTATGATTCCATAGGTCATCAATGTTATGAAACTGGAAATAAACTACAAGAAAAAACTGCAAGAAAACCCCCCACAAACATGTGAAAGCTAAACAATATGCTACTAAACAATCAATAGGTCACTGAAGAAACCAAAGAGGAAAATAAAAAATACCTGGAGAAAAATGACTTTAGCTGGACTCATCAAGAAAAAAAAAGAGAGGGCCCAAATAAATAAAATCAGAAATGAAAAAGAAGTTACACCTGATACCAAATAAATACAAATGATCATAAGAGATTATTATGAACAATAATACACCAAAAAAAAAAAAACAGGACAACCTAGAAGAAATGGACAAATTCCTAGAAATATACAACCTCCCAAGATTGAATCAGGAAGAAAGACAAAATATGAACAGACCAGTTACCAGTAATGATATTGAATCAGTAGTAAAGAAACTCCCAACAAACAAAAGTCCAGGACCAGATGCCTTTATAGGTGAATTCTACATTTATTTTTCTCACACTATACCAAAAAATTGAAGAGGAAGGAATGCTTCCCAACTCATTCTATGAGGCCAGCATCACCCTGATACCAAAGCCAGAACAAAGATACCACAAAAAAGGAAAATTATGGGCTAAAATCACTGGTAAACATAGATGCAAAAATACTCAACAAAATATTAGCAAACAGAATTCAACAGTACATTAAAAGTATCATACATCATTATCAGGTAGGATCTATCTCTGGGATAAAATGATGCTTCAGTTTTCTGCAAATCAATGGGATACACCATATTAACAAATTGAAGAATAAAAAATCATATGATCATCTCAATAGATGTAGAAAAAGATTTTGACAAAATTTAACATGCATTTAAGATAAAAATTCTCAACAAAGGAGGTATAAGGTACATACCTGAACACAATAAAGGTAATAAAGGTTTATATGACAAACCAATAGCTAACATCATACTCAATGGTTAAAAGCTGAAAGTCTTTCCTCTAAGATCAGGGACAAGACAAGGATACCCACCCTTGCCACTTTTATTCAACATACTATTGGAAGTCCTAGCCACGGAAATCATACAAGAAAAAGAAAAAAGTAATTCAAATTGAAAAGGAAGAAGTAAATTTGTTACTGTTTGCAGATGACATGATACTATACATAGAAAATCCTAAAGATGCCACAACAAACTATTCAAACAATAAATGAATTCATTAAAGTTTCAGGATACAAAATGAAAGTACAGAAATCTGTTGTGTTTCTACACACTAATATAGAACTATCAGAAAAAGAAATTAAGAAAACAATTCCATTTACAACTGCATAAAAAAAGAATATACGTAGGAATAAATCTTACCAAAGAGATAAAAGACTTGTACCCCCAAAATATAAGACATTTATGAAAGAAGTTGACGAAGACACAAACAAATGGAAAGATATAATGTGTTCATGGATCAGAAGAAATAATATTGTTAAAATAAACATGCTACACAAGGCAATCTACAGATTCAGTGCAATCCATATCAAAATACAAAGGTATTTTTCACAGAACAAGAACAAAACATTTTAAAATTTGTGTAGAAACACAAAAGACCCAAGTAGCCAAAGCAATCTTGAGAAAGAAGAACAAACCTGGAGGTATCATGCTCCCTAATTTCAAAATATACTACAAAGCTATATTAATCACAACAGTGTCATAATGCTGGCACAAAAACAGACACATAGATCAATGGAACAGAATACAGCAGCCAGAAATAAACTCTCACTTATATGGTCAGTTAATCTACATTGGGGGAAAATCTCCCTCTTCAGTAAATAATGTTGGGAAAATTATAATCAAACTTTCTCACACATATACAAAAATAAACTCAAAGACCTGAAACCATAAAACTCCAAGAAGAATACATAGGCAATACGCTCTTTGTCATCAGTCTTAGCCATAGTTTTTTGGCTATATCTCCTCAGGTAAGGGAAATAAAGGCAAAAATAAGCAAATGGGAGCACATTAAACTAAAAAGTTTTGCACAGTGAAGGAGACCATCAACAAAACGAAAAGTCAACCTACTGAATGGGAGAAGATATTAACAATCAATTTATACGATAAGTGGTTAATATCCAAAATATGCAAAGAACTCATACCATACAACTCAACAGCAAAAAAACAAAAGAACAAAACAAGTCAACAAACAAAAAAGAACCCAATCTGATTAAAAAATGGGCAGAGGACCTGAAATGACATTTTTCCAAAGACATGCAGATGACCAACAGGCACATAAAAAAGATGATTGATGTCACTAATCATCAGGGAAATGCAAACCAAAACCACAGTGAGATACTGTCTCACATCTGTCAGATGGCAGTTATCAGTAAGACAACAAATAACAAGTGTTGGCAAGGATGTAGAGAAAAGGGAATTCTGGTACACTGCTGGTGGGATTGCAAATTGGTGCTGCCACTATGGAAAACAGTATGGAGTTTCCTCAAAAAATTAAAAATAGACTTGTCATATGATCCAGGAATTTCATTTCTGGGTATTTACCTAAAGAAAATAAAAACACTAATTCAAAAAGATACATACATCCCTATGTTCATTGCAACATTATTTACAATAGCCAAATATGGAAGCAACCTAAGTGACCAACAATAGAGGAATGGATATAGTAGATGTGGTACATATACAATGGAATAATTTCAACCATTAAAAAATGGAATACTGCCATTTGAGAAAACGTGGATGGATCTAAGGGGTATTGTACTAAGTGAAATAAGTCAGATAGAGATGACAAATACCATATGATCTCATTTATATGTGGAATCCAAAAAACAAAACACACAAACAAAATAAAACAAAAACAGACTCATAGATACAGAGAAGAAATAAGTGGTTTTCTAAGGGTAGGGGAATGGTGGGGAGTGAAATAAGTGAACTGGATTAAGAGTTACAAATATCCAGTTATAAAATAAGTGATAGGGATGTAATATACAGCATAAGGAAAATCATCAGCAATATTGTAATAACTTTGTATGGAGACAGATGGTTATTACACCTATCATGATATCATTTTATAATGTGTGAAAATACCAAATCACTATGTAGTACAACTGAAACTAATAATATTGCATGTCAACTATATTTCAATAAAAAATGAAATAAAGAAAAATAAATCAATAACAAAGAACTTTAAAATATTCATATTATTTGTCTCAGTATGTTCACTTTTGAAAAATTGTATTGAATTCATTGGATCTGTGGTTGCAGATATATTTACATATGTTTATTGCCTCATTTTCTATAAAAATTTATAACCAATCAAAGTGTCCAATAATAGGAGAAAATTTAAGTAAATTATGTTCTATTCATAAAGTTAAATATGCTGCTGAGTGGTGCTATCATCTTAGAAATTTTAAAAACTGATAGCTAAGAAAACATCCAGTAAAGTGTTTGGAAGACAAAACTGGGGTTATTTCCTGGAAAGCAGAAGAAAAGACAAAGATGAGAAAGGTAGAAAATCAGGGAACCCATTGGGAGGGCCAACATCCTACTAATAGGAGTATTAATTAAATTAGTGGGAAAGAAAATGATCAAAGAAAAGAAATGCAAGGACATTTTCCAGAACTAAAAATATTCATTTCCAGATTTCTCAACCCAATGAGTGCCCAGCACAATGAGCGGGGGGCGGGGGGGGGGCGGAACCACAACACACAGACATGATTATGAAATCCCAGAACACTGGAGATAAATAGAAGAGTCTAAATTCTTCCAGAAAGGAGAATCAGGTCTCAGACAAAAGACTGGAATGAGAGTGGCAGTAGACTTTCTCAACAGGAACACTATAGGCCAGAATACAAAAATGCCTTTAAAAATCAGATTTTTGACCTAGAGGTCTATATATAACCAAATCATCAATTAAGTAGAAAAATAGAATTAAGGCATACTTTGACAAGCAAAATCTCAAAAACTATGCCTGCATTTAGCCTTGCTCAAGTATTCTCAAGATATCACAGATGGATGATTTCTACCAAAGCAAGGAGTTACACCAAAAAGAGAAGAGCATAGCGCTCAGTAAGCCAGGGTCTCAGATAGAAGGAAGGCCAGGGAAATCCAAGGATGATGGCAAGAAAAGCTCTGGGGACAGCTGTGCAGCAAGTTGTAAGGGAAACCTGCCTTAAATAAAACCAAGCAGACAGAGAACCTCTGAATGGATATCTCCTACAGTTTACCATAATCCCTACCACTCTTATAAATCCCTCAACCCTGAAAGACTACCTGATATATTTGAATGTGTAGGAAATTGGTTTGAGCCGTTTTATAGAACTATTAAATGGTGTAAAAAGACTAAGAGATTAAAAAAAAATTAAGCCAAAATTTTAGTGGGGCAATATTAATACCATAGTACAGAATAAGTTGAGCAATAATTATAGCTAAATGTTATTGAATACTCCTGATATGAGACTAATGTTCTAAGCCTTTTTACATGTTAACTCATTTAATCTTTAAAATCACCCTAACAAGTTGATATTCTTGATATCTGTGTTATACAGTGAGGGAATAATAGAGCAGTGATGTACCTAAGGTACCAGAGTGGAATTCAAACTCAGATTGTCAGGTTCTAAGCCACTTCTCTAAGAAAGAAGATGTAATCACAGTACTCAGTTTGGATCAGCAGTGAACAATATTCGCATAGTCAAAATGACAAAACTGATGAATACAGATTGACCCCCAAATTGTCATATAGCCATACCAAGAGGATGGAAGAGTAGGAATAGAAAAGAATATGGTAACAAATAAACAAATGACACAAAACACTTCACCTGTAATAAAAAAGTCAATAAGTAATATCCAAACACACACATATATATACCAAACACACACATATATATATCTGTGTGTGTGTGTGTGTGTCTGTGTGTGTATGTTTAGATGTTTATTGACTTTATTGCAGGTGATGTATGTGTGTATTTGAATATAGAGATAAATACCAGAAGAAAAGAAAAAATAGTAATCTTAGCTTCTAGTAGCCATTTAGTAGCATTTGATTTTTAACTTAAAACTATGTGCATGTATTACATGCACATATATAACTATAGTATATTGCTCTCTAGGTATATTTGATGCTGACATAGATTTTTGAAATTATTAGTCACTAGAAGGTGAAAGCCTGGCAGAGCAGACAGCTCCAGGACCCTGCTCCCACCCCACAGCTAGCCGAGCATCAGCATCATCTCCACTGGTTCTGTACCTATGTTCTCTCAGTTGTGAAATATTTTTTTTAATGACATCTTTGCTAATGAAGTAACATTAAGTGAAAGAAGGAAGATACGAGTTATATGATACAAATTATAAGATTCAAATTATAAAGTTGAATTGCTAATTATTAGAAAAATGCAAATCAAAACTATGATGTATCACCTCACACCAGTCAGAATGGACATCAAAAAGTTTACAAGTAGGAACTTCCCTGGTGGTCTAGTGGTTAAGAATCTGCCTTCCAATGCAGGGGATGTGAGTTCAATCCCTGGTCAGGGAACTAAGATCCCACATGCTGTAGGGCAACTAAGCCCATGCACACTAGAGCCTGCATGCCATGACTGGAGAGTCCATGTGTTGCAACTACTGAGCCTGCATGCTCTGGAGCCCACCCAACACAACTAGAGAGAAACCCACACACTGTAGTGAAGATCCCACATGCCACACTAAGACCTGATGCAGCCAAAAAAAAAAAAAAAAAAAGTCTACAAGTAATAAATGCTGGAGAGGGTGTGGAGAAAAGGGAACCCTCCTACACTGTTGGTAGGAATGGTGCAGCCACTATGCAGAACAGTATGGAGATTCCTTAAAAATCTAAAAATAAAGTTACCATATGATCCAGTAATCCCACTCCTGGGCATATATCTGAAAACAACCCTCTAATTGGAAAAGATACATGCACCCCAAAGTTCATAGCAGCACTATTTACAATAGACAAGATGTGGGAGCAGCCTAAGTGTCCATCAACAGGTGAATGGATAAAGAAGATGTGGCATATATATATACAATGGAATATTACTCAGCCATAAAAAAGAATGAAATAATGCCATCTGCAGCAACATGGGTGCACCTAGATATTATCATACTAAGTGAAGTAAGTCAGACAGAGAAAGACAAATATCATATGATATCACATATATGTGGAATCTAAAAAATGATACAAATGAACTTGTTTACAAAACAGAAACAGACTCATAGACATAGAAAACAAACATGGTTACCAAAGGGGAAAGGGGGAAGGGATAAATTAGGAGCCTGTGATTAACAGATACATACTACTATATATAAAATAGATAAACAACAAGGAGTTATTGTATAGCATACGGCAGTGGTCCCCAACCTCTGGGCCGTGGACCGGTGAGGGCTTCAGAGCAGGAGGTGAACGGCAGGCAAATGAGTGAAGCTTCATCTGCTGTTTCCCATCGCTCGTCATCGCTCGCCATTGCTTGCATTACCGCCTGAAACATTGCTCACATTACCGCCTGAACCATCCCTTCTCCCCCTGCCCCCACCACTGTCCATGGAAAAATTGTCTTCCATGAAGCAGGTCCCTGCTGCCAAAAAGTTTGGGGACCACTAGCATAGGGAACTATATTCAATATCTTGTAATAACTTATAATGGAAAATAATGTGAAAAGGAAAAAAAAAATGTGGGTGTGTAACTGAATCACTTTGCTGTACACCAGAAACTAACACAACATTGTAAACCAACTGTACTTCAATAAAAAACATTTTAAATAAAATTATAAAGTTGATAATAGTTAGTTTATGTGAGGAATAATGGATTCTTTTTTCTCTTTACACTTGTCTGAATGTTTTGGATATTTCCATTAAAAGCACATATTAATTTTAAGACTGTAAAAAAAATGTAAAAATGTGAACAAAATAAAACTCATAGATAGATACAATCATGGGTTTGTACCACACCTATGTATCTGGATCTTATAAGCTGGTACAAGCTAACCTCCACTTTCATAAACAATAGCCCCCAAAACATTTGAAATGAAATGTCTGAGTCAAAAATTGGATGTGAGTGTTATGAAGGCAGTCTTTTTACAATCTCTATTTACCATCCTTATAATTACAGGAAAAGCTCTCTCCCTTGGATCCAGAAGTCCAGGTACACAGTGAACGTCCAGTTGGGCAGGAGGCAGATGCAGCCAGGTAAGACTGTTGGCCATCCGTAACAATTAATTCCTTGTTCAGTTACGTTAAATATACAAAGAAAGAATAGGAAGAAATCTAATTTCCCATTCCTACAGAAAGACACAGTACATCATAAATTGCTCCTCCCTTGTCAGCATACAAGAGTTCTTATGATAGGTTGCTTAGAACTTCTCCTGACAACGCTTTGAGCTTTCCAAAGCTAGGGCAGGTGGAGCTCAAGAATGTGCTTCCGAGCTTGATGCCCACAGCCCCAAATTCCAAAGTCCCTTTGGCCAACTGGAGATAGGTTGAGCAACTGTCCCAGTTTGCCTGGGATTGAGGAGTTTTCCAGGAAGTGGGACTTTCAGTGTTAAAATGAGGAATAACTCCAACAAACCAGGATGAGTTGGTCACTCTTGCTGGAAGTCACCCTTGCTGGAGGTCATTATTAGAGCAGCAGAGGAGGGGATTGACAGGCATCTCTGCTAGGCAGGCAAGGGCTGACTTGGGAATACCTTTGGCTCCCCTGGCCTCTTCCACAGGGACAGTGACTGGAAGACAGGAAACTCACTGTAAGAGTGTGAAATCATATCCTCTCAGATGAGTTGTAAAGAATTCATTACATGTGAAAGGCAGCTTTTAAATATCATGTGTAAGGCCAAAAGCACTGGGGGACTGGTAGGTAAAACAATAGTTGAGGAATGCAGATGTGGAAGATTGAGAAGCCTCTCTCAGAGACAGCTGGTTCCTTAGCTCCAACTAAGGTTACCAGACAGAGTTAGGGCCCAATGTGTTGAGATCTTCCCATTTTCCAGGGACAACCAGAAACCTGGATTTTTATGTGAAATCTCAATGTTTCAATGTGATCAACTAATTCCAGAAACAAGGAAACACTGTAGTCTTTCAAAACTCATGTCTGTGTATGATGCATGTTCTCTGAAAAAGTAAGATACATGTCTTTGTGACTCTAATCAAGCATTCACCATGTGGTACAAAAGATTCTTGGGAGGAATCAGAGAACTTTTACAGGATTCACCATATGGCCTCAACTGCTTTGTAATTCTGATTGCACCCCCTTTTTCTTTCTTCAGTTGTACAGGTGACCCCACCCTCCACACAGGTGCCAGACACAGGCAATAGGGGAGCCCTCCTTGATTTGTTTCTTAGCTCCTCCCTCATCTCCCCACTCCCCCAACAAGATTTGAATGTTGAAGTGGTCATTCCTCTGCAAGGTGGCACATGGCTTTAGAGCAACTATTACAGCCCAAACTTATGATTTAGTTACCACTATCTTGTATTTTAGAAATTCCTGCTGCAGGGTCAAATTCCCTAGGTTCCTCTTCGGCATTTAAAACCAATATCCCATGCAGACACACTAGAAGGGAAACCTCCTGGGCCTGAGCTCACTAATCAGAAGAACAAGTCCCTATAGATGTTGGTGTCTGAAGGAAGGTTTATGATAACACCCTCAATTAGCTTTCAGAGATTAAATTTCTTTTTGCAGATTAAGGTTACCCTTGTAAATTAACAAATATAAGCCATCTGAGATACAAGTGAAGGGAAAAAAGTCAACCCATGCTGAACTTTTGAACTTTGGCAGCCCTGAAATACCCAAATAGTGGGAGAAATTTGGTCCTATGGAGAGTGCTCCTCAAAGTGTCATTTGAAGACCCCTTGTATCAAAAACACCTGGCTGTGCTTTAAAATACAGATTTCAGGACCCAACTCTCAACCTAACAAATCAGCTTCCAGTGGGGAGGCCCACAACTCTGAACTTTAACAAGCTCCCTGGGTGGCTCTTACACACAGTAAATTATAAGACCCATGCCCACGTGGTCTTTATTCCTGCTTTCCAAGCAGCCACCAAAGCCTCAGCTGTCAGGCTGGCAAAGTGAGGAGGAAGTTAGCCTTGTCTCACCCTTTGATTAGATAAAAGAGCCTAAAGAATATGAAAGAAGAATATGAGAGAGGAGGAACTACTAATATGAAGATTAGAAAATCACATTTGAAATGAAGGAGCTTTACAAAGAGTCTATTATAAAAGGAGACAGCCCACTCTCATAACAGAAAGGGCTCCTGAAAGGTAGGTAGGATTTATTTCAAATGTACCTCACACCAGGGACTTGGCTAGGCACTGTCATTCATTTCTTCAACACATTTACTGTACACACACACACACAAGAATTCAAGCTCAAACACATGGAATGGAATACATAGGATCATTTAACAATTGATGACATGTATAGGTCACATGAAGTTATAAACTGTTATGTATAAAACAAGCTATAAGGATAAATACATCTTTATATTTATAATGCAGGAAATATAGCCAATATTTTATAATAACTATAAATGGAGTATAACATTAAAAATTGTGAATTACTATATTGTACACTTGTAACTTATGTCATATGTTAGTGGGTTGGCCATAGATTTCATTTGGGTTTTTCCATAACATCTTACGGAAAAATCTGAATGAATTTTTTGGCCAAACCAATACATCAACTATACTTCAATAAACGTATATAACAGGTTTGAAGTTATCTGTGCACCAGCTGCAGAGGCAGCAGCTCCCACTGTCACCCAAGAACTCTGCTCTGCGGTTGGTGATATATGAGATTTCAAAATTATCTGCTCCCATAGCTTATGGGGGTGAGTGTGTCTGTGTGTGTGTGTGTGTTGGTGGGTAGCTAGGGATTCAAAGGAGTACAGAGGCTCCAAAGTAAATAAGTGGATGAATGTTTGATTGCCACCTTTTATTCCTGGTATGGAGACATATCCTTTCAGCATTTCCTTACCCAATAACATGGGTCCATGTCCTTGTTTGCAGACAAGGGAGAGAAACACAGTAGGGAACTGGGCACTCTGCTGTACTCCAGCTAGAGGGGATAAAAGTAGGCAGGAGTCCTGATCCACACTGAGGTGGGGGCCCCTCCTTCCAAGGGACACTTCTATAGTTCCTGAGGAACACTCCACCCCAGGACACTTTCAAGGATCAGAAGGCCCAGGGCAGAATGGTAGATTGATATGGGTAATAGAGAAGTGCAGGAGGCAGAAGTGTACAGTATCTAGGCACAGCCACAAGGGCTCCCTGTGCGGCCAGTGTTGAAGTCAAAAGGAGGATGTGAAGTGCGTTCATGTAAGTATG